>NC_132804.1:4412500-4695000 GCF_048594095.1 Paramormyrops kingsleyae
AAACTTGTCCAAAGCATGCTTAATTCTTTTTTTTACAATATCTCAGGGGTTTGATAAAGGGTTGATTTTACTGGAAGGTCCTAATGAAATTGCTGACTGCCAAGTTTAATTCCTTCTAAAAGTGACAAAGCATGACAAAGCTTATTTGACTACTAACCAAAGCAATGCCTGAAGTAGATTCCTACCAAAACACGAATGTGAAGTAACACAAAACAATATCCAATGTATCAGTTGATAAATGTAATTTTAATAAAGCAAAGCTGTTAAACATGGCATGCCTGTCATTCCTGCAACAAATTAGATTTTTGTAATAGCAAACTGTGGTTGTGGCCAGAATACGGAACATGTTTCTTTCACGGGATGAGGTTTTATGATGATTTCATGGTGATGAGCAGTGGCTGTTTGAGTTCTTGCTGTGCCCAGTCAAAAAGCTGGTATTCTTAACGCAACTCTTTTCTGATTGTTCGGGGACAGATGCCTGATATATATTGTGGAATGAATTTTTTGCAATATTCAACATTTTTGCAACATTCAACAAGATTCATGTAGCATTTTATTAACGTGGCTGTTTTTCCTATTTCTTGTGCATCCAGCTAACTTGGCTGTAAATGAGTGGGCACCAAAATGCCCCCTGGGGTCTATGGTTTGCAAGGCATTTGGGAGGATGGAGGCCAGCAAGTGGACATGGATTTCCTGCTCCCAACAGGGATTTACCTGAACTTTGCTGTGTCGCGTAATGACACCATCCGGACCATCAAGAAGGTAATAATTTTGGCTACTGTTCTGACAAATTGTACAGAAAGCATGTTGAATACTGGGCCCTAAAAGTGCAATTTGACTGTTATTTCAAAGAAATTAAAAGAGAATTTTAATTTTATGTGAATCTTGTATATTAATAAATAAATAATAATATCAAAATGACTAAATACCCTCTCTGTACGCTGGCAATGTTGGACAGACGCTCCCTCAGTCATCATCTGCTTTCAAGCTAATCAACATAGATCATTGTTTTAATATAATTTCATTTTTTAGCAATAAGAAAAACAATTATTTTTGGAATGTGGAACACTGTGTCATAAGTAGTTTCCTGGACTGAAATCCCTTTGCAGGAATGGCTAAATGGTTAAATGGTTAAATCGCTAAATCAGCTATTAGCTCTTAAATCACATTAAAGACACAGCTTAGTAATCAGAACATGTTTTCTTGTTCATATTGTTTTGTTGATTGTATTAATGTCCAGATACTGGAAACAGTGGTATACAAAAATAATTAATATTCAATTGCCATGTTATATATAATAAAGGAGAAAAAAATTGGCATATTTTTTAGGTTTATTGAATGTAGAGATATTTAGTTGAAAGTCATCATGAAAAAAGCTTAACTATTTTAAGATCTAGCATTTTGGGAGCATTAGATGATAAAGCTTTGGTAACCTGTGTGCCATATTATACAGAGGGGGCATTAACATGGTCTGAGGCACTGGGCCATTGAAGTTGTTGGCAGTTGAAGTTGTTGAAGTTGTTGGCAGTTGAAGTTGTTGAAGTTGTTGTCTGTTTAACAATTTTAAGATTGTGTCTTTGTCGACCAAAGAGGGGAGGGTGACAGTGGAGGCCCTGATTATAAAATGTGGCAAAAAGGGGGAAGTGGGGGAGTTTCTGATGTTAAGAATTAAAAAAAAAAATTCAGGGGGGGTCGCTCACACGGTCTGCATTATAATTTCAGGGGGGATCACTCACACGGTCTGCATTATAATGTCAGAGGGGATCGCTCACACGGTCTGCATTATAATGTCAGGGGGGATCGCTCACACGGTCTGCATTATAATGTCAGGGGGGATCGCTCACACGGTCTGCATTATAATTTCAGGGGGGATCGCTCACACGGTCTGCATTATAATGTCAGGGGGGATCGCTCACACGGTCTGCATTATAATTTCAGGGGGGATCGCTCACACGGTCTGCATTATAATGTCAGGGGGGATTGCTCACACGGTCTGCATTATAATTTCATGGGGGATCGCTCACACGGTCTGCATTATAATGTCAGGGGGGATCGCTCACACGGTCTGCATTATAATGTCAGGGGGGATCACTGACACGGTCTGCATTATAATGTCAGGGGGGATCCCTCACACGGTCTGCATTATAATTTCAGGGGGGATCGCTCACACGGTCTGCATTATAATTTCAGGGGGGATCGCTCACACGGTCTGCATTATAATTTCAGGGGGGATCGCTCACACGGTCTGCATTATAATTTCAGGGGGGATCGCTCACACGGTCTGCATTATAATTTCAGGGGGGATCGCTCACACGGTCTGCATTATCATTTCAGGGGGGATCGCTCACACGGTCTGCATTATAATGTCAGGGGGGATCGCTCACACGGTCTGCATTATAATTTCAGGGGGGATCGCTCACACGGTCTGCATTATAATTTCAGGGGGGATCACTCACACGGTCTGCATTATAATTTCAGGGGGGATCGCTCACACGGTCTGCATTATAATGTCAGGGGGGATCGCTCACACGGTCTGCATTATAATGTCAGGGGGGATCGCTCACACGGTCTGCATTATAATGTCAGGGGGGATCACTCACATGTCTGTAGTATAATGTCAGGGGGGATCACTCACACGGTCTGCATTATAATGTCAGGGGGGATCGCTCACACGGTCTGCATTATAATGTCAGGGGGGATCACTCACATGTCTGTAGTATAATGTCAGGGGGGATCACTCACACGGTCTGCATTATAATTTCAGAGGGGATCGCTCACACGGTCTGCATTATAATTTCAGGGGGGATCGCTCACACGGTCTGCATTATAATGTCAGGGGGGATCACTCACATGGTCTGCATTATAATGTCAGGGGGGATCGCTCACACGGTCTGCATTATAATGTCAGGGGGGATCGCTCACACGGTCTGCATTATAATGTCAGGGGGGATCACTCACATGTCTGTAGTATAATGTCAGGGGGGATCACTCACATGTCTGGAGTATAATGTCAGGGGGGATCACTCACACGGTCTGCATTATAATTTCAGAGGGGATCACTCACACGGTCTGCATTATAATGTCAGGGGGGATCACTCACACGGTCTGCATTATAATGTCAGGGGGGATCACTCACATGTCTGTAGTATAATGTCAGGGGGGATCACTCACACGGTCTGCATTATAATTTCAGGGGGGATCGCTCACACGGTCTGCATTATAATGTCAGGGGGGGATCACTCGCATGTCTGTAGTATAATTTCAGGGGGGATCACTCACACGGTCTGCATTATAATGTCAGAGGGGATCGCTCACACGGTCTGCATTATAATGTCAGGGGGGATCACTCACATGTCTGTAGTATAATGTCAGGGGGGATCACTCACACGGTCTGCATTATAATGTCAGGGGGGATCGCTCACACAGTCTGCATTATAATGTCAGGGGGGATCACTCACATGTCTGTAGTATAATGTCAGGGGGGATCACTCACACGGTCTGCATTATAATTTCAGGGGGGATCACTCACACGGTCTGCATTATAATGTCAGGGGGGATCGCTCACACGGTCTGCATTATAATGTCAGGGGGGATTGCTCACACGGTCTGCATTATAATGTCAGGGGGGATCACTCACACGGTCTGCATTATAATTTCAGGGGGGATCACTCACACGGTCTGCATTATAATTTCAGGGGGGATCACTCACACGGTCTGCATTATAATGTCAGGGGGGATCCCTCACACGATCTGCATTATAATGTCAAGGGGGATCGCTCACACGGGCTTGATTATAATGTCAGGGGGGATCACTCACACGGTCTGCATTATAATGTCAGGGGGGATCACTCACACGGTCTGCATTATAATTTCAGGGGGGATCCCTCACACGGTCTGCATTATAATGTCAGGGAGGATCGCTCACACGGTCTGCATTATAATGTCAGGGGGGATCACTCGCATGTCTGTAGTATAATGTCAGGGGGGATCCCTCACATGTCTGGAGTATAATTTCAGGGGGGATCCCTCACATGTCTGGAGTATAATTTCAGGGGGGATCCCTCACATGTCTGGAGTATAATTTCAAGGTTAGCTGAGGTCCATTTTTAGTGGAGGCCACTGCATTTAAACTCTCCTGTTTATAATGTGTGTTTGTTCTTTTGTTTAAATTTGTCATTTAGTGACTCTTTGTTGAACAAATAAGCAGCTTTAGGAATGGGGACAATAAGATAAGAGTAAATGGAGAGTAACAAGCAGGGGATTACAAGCACAGGGTAAGAAAAGGTGTGTGTGTGAGAGAGATTGAAAGAGAGAGAGAGAGAGTGAAGGTATAAATTCAAAGCTGTCAGTTACATGATGCACAAAATTCCTAAAAATTGGGTAGCTGCTAGTATTAGAGGGATCATATTGCATGGATAATGCAGCATGGTAACTGTATACCTTAACTGTATTTTACAGGGGCAAATATTATATATAGTACATTTACATTATATGTATTTGTAATGGGGCTGAACCTCTGTTTCAAGTGGATGTTGCAGCAAGCAAATGAGCCCCAATATACATTAATATCTAGGGTGCATTTCATGAGTGCTGATCTAGGGATGTTAGACATTAATTTGAATATGATCTAGGAACCATCTGGAAAGATTCTATATGGAAAATCATTTAAATAGCACTTTGGTGGAGGCACCAATAACTGAGTGTAACATTTGGTGTAGAATCAGGTTCAACAGTTTCAGTTTGCAGGCATCTATGTTCTCCAAGGGCGTATGTTTGTGTATGGACAGTAAGGAGGTGTCCCTACCAATATTAGGGGAGTACCATGTGTGTTTAGGGGGGCGTGGGGTTTGGGGCTGAATTGGTACCAACCAATGCTGAGACCAAACCTACACCTTTGATCTTCCACATGGTTATACTCACCTCAATATGACCTTAATGCAGGGTTCCCCCATTTTGGTCCCCAAAGAGGGCCGGGCTGCACCACAGCTTGCAGACTTCCTTGCTCAAACACACCTACTAAACCTGGCAATTAGCTGGTGAGCTGAACTAGGTGTGTTTGAGCAAGGAGGTCTGCAAACTGTGGTACAGACTGGCCCTGCAGGACCGGAATTGGGTCCGCTACGTTTAATGTAATATCAGTGCAGTGCAATGAAACACACCTGCAATCAGTGTAATTAAGTCCCTTCTGGTCAGTGTATCTCCTTGTTCAAGGGGTTGAGCTTTTTTTTCTAGTTCTTTTAATTGGGTCTGGTTGTTCTTTGGTCTGTCTTTGTGTCTTGGCATCTGAAATTAGCGAGAGGGCGCTACAATATTTTACAGTTGTACAATTGTCTCATGTTCAAAGGAATAACATCCAATTTTAGAACAGCAGGTACTTTCTTTTAACACCTGAAGTAAAATGAAAGAGAAACACTAGAGATGGTGTAAAGACAATGAATACCCTGCACATATATATCAGGCATCTGTCCCATTAACATAAAACATCAATGACTCACATTAAACCCACAACTGGAAGTGTGGATCCAAAAGGTAATTGCAGTGTAGCGTGCTTTGAGTAGTCCTTCTGATTCCTGTTACATGATTTGCGTTATACAGATTGTATGGAAGAATGCAAAGAAGGAGCCTCTCTTCTATGCCCTGAGTGACCCAGATGCGTATGTGTTCACCTGTATCAATCATACGGCGGAGCAGGAGGAGCTGGAAGACGAACAGAGGCGCCTTTGTGATGTCCAGCCCTTGATGCCCATCCTACGGCTCGTGGCTCGAGAGGGCGACCGAGTAGAAAAGCTCATAACGTCTCAGATAAGCCTATTGATTGGCAAAGGTCCGCTTATCAGTTTTGCAATTACGCTAGAATTACAGCTTTATGGTTTTGTTGCAAATCATAGTGATTGTGCTCCTCAGGACTTCACGAGTTTGACTCCCTAAAAAACCAAGAAGTTCATGAGTTTCGGACAAAGATGAGGGCGTTCTGTGAGGAGCGGGCACTGGATCGCCAGAGGCTGCCTTGGCAAAAATGGATGGAGTACAGTTTTCCATGTGAACTTGAGCCTTGTCCCTTGAGTGGAACCCTGAAAACCCAAGGGATCAAAAAAATCATTGTTAATGTAAAATTTGAAGCTAGTGATGTAAGTTCCTAAATATACAGTACAGACTGACAACACTCAATGCATCATGTGACTTAGAAAGTGACTTTTAAGTAATGAAATGATGTCGTTTAATGTTTAGTAATTTTTAACTTCTCTCTTCAGGAAAGCTTCACGCTACAAGTGGAACCTCAAGAAGTACCACTGACCCTAATACGGAACGCACTAAAAAAGAAGGCCACCGTCTTTCGGCCAATGAAGCAAGAGAAACCAGAGGATTACACCTTACAGGTTAATGGCAGATGGGATTATATTTACGGGAATTACCCGCTCTGCCAATTTAAAGTGAGTGAAGCCCATACAAAAGCAATCCAATCATTCACTTTACAATTACACTACCCTCATAAAGGGTTTATGAATGTGTTTATAATCTGGTTATTAAATAGGTTGTAATGTCTTGTAAATCATTCATCAACAATCATAAACAAGTTATATCATGTTTTTTTAATAATGAGTTACTACCATTTATAAGTGGCAATAGGGGGCCGTATTGTAAAGTGGTGCCTGGTTTTTGTTTAGCCAGAATCAGCTCTGATCTTTCCAAGCTATTGTCCATGTTGGAAAAATTTACGGGATTAATATTAAGAGGATGAGTTGGACTGATACCTGTATGACTGGAGATTGAATTGATACTGTTTTGCGGTGAAAATGCATTTTATTTGATGAGGAAACAAGAATACGAATCGGAGGTCATTTAACCAATTTTGGATGTTTATACATTTAATGCTTAATTGTGGTTAAAATGCTAACTGTGTACTAATTAAAAACAACAACCGTGCCTCCATTGTGCCCTCAATTTCGCTTCCCCTTCCTGTATGTAAATGCTTTCTATTTTGATTTGGCACCACAGCCAGTTTCGGATCTCGTCGGTAATTCGCAATGAGTCACCAGGACCTACCTTGTGCACTCCTCTCCGCTTCGTCTTTATCGTCTTCATGAGAGACAATGCTTTTACCCAATGATTTAGTGCTTAGACGGCAGCCCTGAGACGACAGGAATAATATTTCTTGCCCTACACTGCATGTTCCATGCTGGATAGGGCTGCTCTGAGATGGCTTTATTTTATTCATAATTTGCATTTTCAGCTCATGTTTATGTCCTGTCCCCATCTTTATCATTTACTGGCTGTGAATTTGCACTGGCACCAGCGATTAGCCTGAGTTTGGTCCTAAAATGTGAGATTATGACCTCATGCCAGATCTCTGAATGGTAATTTTCTTCAATCGAATTCTCTTTCTTCCCAGTACATCTTTAACTGCCTGTGCACTGGTCTTACTCCACACTTGACCATGGTCCATCACTCCACTATCAACAAGTTTCAAGAGGAGCAGGGTGGCATGAACAGTCAGGTTTCCAAAAACCGTCCCCCCACGAAACCCCCCCCACTACCACTAAAGAAGGTAAGAGGCTAACTTATTGAAACATGTTATCATTACATTTTAAAAACCTTTTCAATTCTTTAGCGTAGCCCATTTTCTGTGTATAATATTGTCTACAGTTTCTACGTTTTTTGCTTTACCTGTCTTGTTCTTTCATTAAGCAAATAGGGATGAATTTGTACATGAATTCTTGTTCTTGGTTTTTTTCTGCAGAAATTTACATTGAAAAGTGACAGTTGTACAAGGTAGTTCGTTTAGAATAGCTAGCAGAATACCACATGAGAGTAGCTAGTGAGATCAGCTTGCTAGGGCTGTTTCTTATGAAACGGAAAGTACCTTTACACTGTTGTTTTTGGGTAAGAGGTATAAGAGATATTAAGGGTTAAGCAACCGTGTCTTTTGTAACTTTTAATACTAGAAATGGAATGTTAGTACATTTTTTAAAAAGCCACTTAAATAATAACAGTGTGCAAAAAGAATTTCTGACGCTGTCTGATCTTTGTGAAACTAGTAAATAGTAGGCCTGTATTAGTGATGCGTAATGCTTATTTTAATTTGAGAACGTTTGCCAAAGAAAATTTAATACTTCCATTAAGCATTTTTAACCTCACAGTTATTAAAAATAGTTAGAAATCTTTGTTTTGCGAAAAATACCTACTGATTAAATATTACTTTTTAAAAGAAAGTAAAAAAAAAAACAGGATTTCCCAACACAGTTATTTTCAATGAACAAAGTTATGGGGAAAATGGTGAAATTGTTCTTGTTTCTGAACAGCAAACCACATCCTCCCTGTGGTCCATTCAGGATCCCTTTGTCTTACACCTGGTCCAAGGAAGTCGAGTTAATGCTGATGAAGGGATGAAGGTAGATCTCCTTTTTGTAAAGTACTACATCACATTGTTTGTTTGTAAGGAGGTAAGGGAGAAGACAAATTGTCAGACAATACGGTTATGTGACTGACCACATATTTCCCATAATTCATCAGTGGTTTGAGCCAACAGCACATAACAGGAAATGAAGAGGAACTGGGCTTTCACGCCTAGTACTGGTGTCTTAATTCTAAGAAAAATGCTTAAATTTTGGCGCTCATTCTTTGTTTGTCTACCCACGTCTTTGTGGTTTAGAGACTCAGTGAAAGAATTAAAATAAGTTTATCTTGGAGGTAAGACTGTGAAAGCTGAAATTCATTGATAGTTATGTTCGCATAATATTAAGACCAAGTCAGTAGAGTTTTTTACCAATATATCTAATTACATAATTATTGTATGTTTTAATTACGTTATAATACCTATGTAGCTGGTGTATTATTTGAGCACAGCACAAATATCACACGCACAATGATCCCATTAGCATAACATAAATACAACATCTGTCACACTATCGGTTGCCTCTTTTGTTTTCTACCACACCGCTGCAAGCAATTTGAAGTCTCATTCTTCACGTTTGTTCAGTTTTATTTCTAACAGATTGATGAAGATCTGCATTATCTTTATTATTGTGTATTATTGTAATTGCTGGATAGATACGAGGCAATTTAATTGCTTTGTGGAGAATCAGTTACTGACAAACATCAGTTTGAAATGATCATAATGAAAATTAAAACTAGACAAAATTGTTTCTGTGTGAGCTGTTGTATTCAGACTCTCAAAAATCAGATTATCCCCTAACAGCAAAAAAGCCATTCCCAGTGAGTAAAATATGGCACTTTATATAATTCTTTATAAAGTATGGTACTTAAAAATTTTCCATTCTTATAATACAATTGCAATTCTTATAACTTTGCACAACAGACTCACAAATTACAATAGCCCAAATATACTCACGTATCTGTTTCTGTTGATAATTTTAGAATAGTTTTAATGTCTGAGCACATAATGTATTTGAATTTGGCGGTCATGATAATTGTAGTAACACTGATCTCTCTTCTCCTCAGCTGGTGGTGCAGGCTGGCCTCTTCCACGGCAGCGAGCTGCTCTGCAAGGTGATGACCAGCAGCGAGGTGAACGTCTGCTCAGAGCCAGTCTGGGACCAGAAGCTGGAGTTCGACATCAGTGTGTGCGACCTGCCGCGAATGGCCCGCCTCTGCTTCGCTCTATATGCTGTGACTGAGAAGAGCAAGAAGCCTCGATCCACTAAGAAGAAGAACAAGAAAGCTGTGAGTTAATACAGCATTCATGAGTTTAAAAACACCACTCTCAGTTTTACGTCACATACAAAGTCATAGATTTCCAGTTTTAATTTCTCTCAGATTGGTCTGGAATTAATTTTATTTTTTTGCATTATTAAATCATTTAGGACAGATAGTGGAATTAAAAATAGCAATACACCGAAATATATTCTTTTTCCTTAACCATTTTGTGTTGTGTGTCTTTGTTTACGTATTTGTGTGCTTGTTGATGACACCGTTTAATTACGAATGACAGATAATGGCTAAGGAAGCATGCTTATGAATATTTATTATTTCCCAGTAAAACTTTGCCATTTATACAGTATGAAAAGTGCTTCTCTTTTCCGCAGATGGTACTATTCAGAGAAGTTTGGGGCATGTTAGCGGAACTAAGAATTTTCTCTCTCTACGTGTCTCATATGTGTTTCTGCTGAACCTTGTGTCAATATGTGTTGCTAGTGCAAAATGTGAGAACAGACGAGCACTACCAGGTGTTTAGGAAAAATATGAGTCTAAAAGGCTTTTAACAAATGTGCAGTATGCCCAGCAGTTAGAGCCAGGAGCAGACATTAGGGATGTTGGTCTGTGTGATGTCTGGTACCAGTCAGTACCAAACAGTACCATCTTTCAAGTGTGATGTGAGCTTTTTTATTCCGAAAACCCCCTCTCTGTGTTGCGTATGTGGAGATTACATGTTTTTCTCCATGTTGTGTGGGTTCCTTGTACTTAATACCTTAGTAGGTTGTTTCTAAATTGGCCATAAAGCCCCCCCCCCCCCCCCCCCCCCCCCAGGGTGTTCCCCAGCCGTAAGCCCTGCCTGGGACAGGCTCCAGTTGACCCATACTAAGATAAGCGGGTAGAATTAATTTCAATTCAGGTTCTTATATAGCGCCTTTCACAGTATAGCTACCCCAAGCTTTACATGCTGTGCTTTGTTACATTACAACATCATTAAGGCAGAATAATACAGAAACGGGGAAAAGGATAGACGGAGGACTGAATAAAAAATATTGGATAAAAGTAGGGATTTTATCTTTCACTTATTCAAACTTCCATCAGATGACTTGGATAGTGTATAGATATTAATAGATGTATTTGTTTTAGAAATTCTTATATTTGTAAACCTCCTGGGATAATTGCAAGGATTATGGCAGATAATAATATATTTTGAGAAACTGTGTTCTAATTAACTGATAGCATACATATTACCCATAGTACCACATTTTCCCTTCATAGTAAGTCTTTTTGGATTAGTTACTCTTAATGCTGTATTGTCATATAGTGTTGTAGTGCACTATTTCCCAATGTGCAATACAGCAAAATCAAATAACAAAAAATGCTCAAATCATTACGATATTAAAAGTATTTGATATGATATATTTGATAGGACATAACAGATTAATTTGCATGTAAATAATTTTTTTTTCCTTTCCAGGATTGTCCTTTGTCATGGGTGAATACAATGGTGTTTGATTACAAAGACCAGCTTAAGACTGGAGAATATAACCTGTCTATGTGGCCTTCGGTGCCTGGTAAGTCTGTTGGACCAACATCTCAAACTCTACTCTGTGTCAGCTATGGAGCACACGACCAGTTGTGCAGATTATGGTATAATATAATAGTCTTTATGATACTGACTGTTTTTGTATAATATATACTTTTTATTTAATAGTTTAAAATATTTTAGAAACATTTTGCTCATCTTTGTCTGTTGTTGCTATACTTATATATGGTTAAACACAAACGGTATTTAATGTAACTACCTCCTTGCTTGGTGCATAAGACCCCTGACCTAGACTTTATGTGGGAGAGTGTCTTTCAGTTTTCTTGCTTCCTGAAAAATATGGAAGCATAACTATGCACAAATGCCACAGTTCATCACTGACAGATTACTATTATTATTTAAAAAATTAATATTCTTTCTTGAAATGGAATACAGTATTAGTTGTTCTTGCATGTTCTTGCATGCTATCTGTACTCACCAAAGATTATGATAACTTTAAAAGCCTTGATCACTGGGTGGGAACGCAATGGTGCCAACTGTGCACTTAAATATACACACACTCTGTTTTTCTCCTGAAAAACGCTGCGTGTGCTTTGGTGAGTAATAGTAAACACCGGCACTTTCTACATCTGCTCTCTCCCATGCTTTTTCAATAAATAAACGTATTCAGTGTTTTGTTATTAGTATTTGTAATATTTTAGTTGCAATTTATGTGCTTTCAACTATAATAGGTGTGTTCGTTTTTTTTCCGTCAGTGTTTGAATAGCATATTTTTGGAATGCTGTAAAAAAAAAAAAAAAGTTTAAAGCAAAACTTTAAAAAATAAAGTTTAAAGCAAAATCAGGTTTTATTATAAATCAGATTTTTATTACATGATATATTTAGCAAATTATTGACCAACATATATCCTCCTGAGACCCAAGGAAAAAAGTGTCCTTCAATTGTAGGTTATTTGTCTTTGGAGGAAATAAGACATCTTACAATTTAGATTTTTTCAAATTTATTCTTATTTTAATTTCACAGCATGTCCTCTTTAGTGCACAACAAGAATAAATACGTTTCCCAACATCAGTGAAAAAATAAATGCAAAAATACAATGTCCGCTGCAATGGACATAAATGAATAGGTCGGGTCTCAGGAGGATATAACATGTATTCTGACTTAGTTACAATATCCCAGTAAGGTTAGTAATAACTGACAATTAAGATTCTTACCAGCCAGGTCATTTGTTCCCTTCCATTATTTCAGCTGCTTTAACAGTATTGTCTGAATGAATAGTCTAAGTGAATAATGAAATAACCAACTGGCTTGTTATTGTAAATTTGCAGATGATAAAAGTGAACTTTTGAACCCAATGGGTACTGTGGAAATAAATCCCAACACTGAGAGCGCGGCAGGCCTTCTGATCCGCTTTCCAAATATCCGGCCGCATCCGATCTACTATCCATCACTTAGCAAGGTAGTCTGCTTCGTACTTCCATTATGGCCATCACGTTTTTCTGTTTATTACGGGAAATGTTTATGTATAGTTATAGACAAAGCAAGTTGTAATAAAGAAACATTGTTGCAGCCTGGTAATAGATACATTAAATGTACCTGTGAACATACAAGTCACAGAAAAAAAAATACAAACTATGTAGGAAGATTATGAAATATGCACAGAATTATGGACTCATAGTATGTTTAAATAATTTTTTCCACACCAGGATTGTCCTTTGTCATGGGTGAATGCAGTGATGCTTGATTACAAATTACCAAAGCATTTTACCAATTACCAAACACAATTCTTTAGAAGGCACCGTACTTACTGTGATTTTAAGGTGTTTATGAGTGTGCAGGGTTGCATGTTTTAAATACTTTTCGCTTTGCTGCCTTGTGCCTGTAGCCTCTAGGATAGGCTCTGGACCCCGCTTACCCTGAATAGGATTAGCGGTTTACAGAAAATGGATGGATGGATGGATGGATGGAGGGATAGATGCATGCTTTGTCATCATAAATACACGTATATCATAGTAAATTCCACAACAAAGATCAATGTAAAATAGCCACTAAATGCAATATTTTAGTGTTTTTTTTAAAGAAAGCAGTCCTGTCTTCCACCAGGTCTCAGACATTATCACCATTGCTGTATTGTAATTTGGAAAATCTACTATTAAAAACTGAATTTATGTACAGTCTTGATTAAAATAAGTAATTTTACAGAAAATGTATCAATTTGAATATAACATGTGCTTGAAGTATACAGTGGTACCTCGAAACTTGAACTTAATCATTTCAGAACTCCAGAGTGAATCCTAAAAAGTTCGAGTTCTGTATTTTTACTGTCTAAATATATGTATTCAGCCAGTGTAAACATGCACGATGCTATCACAGAGAATGCGAGACTGAGACAGAAGCTTTACCCTTTGTTTCTGCTGAGAGATGTGCCGCGTGACTAATTTCCCCGCGCGTACAAGTTATCTTAGCTCGGCGTTCACGGTTTGACTTCTGAGATTCAGATCGAGCTCTAGGTATTTTTTTTTCAAACTGGTTGGTTCGACTTTTAAGAAATTCGAGTTCTAATGAGATTGAGAACTGAGGTACCGCTGTATACATAATTACATTTAAAATGAACCCCCAATACATGAAATGCTCTCTGATACTCTTTCAGACTTATGACATCCGAATAAATGGAAACAGAGCTGAAGCTACGAAAGAGGAGGTGAGCAATTTATGTTTGATATATGAAGGATGGATCACTCATGAAACAAAACAAATGATACCATATCCATATGATTTTACAGCCAAACTTTTATAAGTAAAAACTTTATAAAAGGCTAATCAATTTTTTAATTATCATTATTCTTTCAATAACTGCAATAATAGCAACTTTGGCAAGAACATAAGCAAAATAATTAAAAAAGAAAACAATGGCAATTTTTATAGTAATCATTAGAAAAATAGTGTATTAGAGCTCTTTTAGAATGAAGTTATTAATTTACTACCTTATACTGCATATAGAAACCTGTTGCTTTGTCTGACGTGTTTTATAAATGTACAGAATAAATGTTACCTGAACGTTTGCAGCACATGAAACTGAGGGAGATAGTGGAAAATAAAAACTACACTGAGTTTTTTGAGGATGACAAGGAGATTTTATGGAAGCTACGCTATGAAATGTTTGAGAAATACCCAGAGAGTTTGTCCAAATTGCTCCTCATCACCAAATGGAACAAGCATGAAGATGTAGCGCAGGTGCACTTCTGCCGTCAACCTTCAACAGATACTTCTTGATGTTTACATCTGGAAATGTGCCTATTTTATATTTTGATTTCTTTTCTCTTCAGTGCTTTTGATTTCTTTCAAATCACTAAATGATCATTTGAGTAACATTTGAGCACTTTTGCTTGCCTTCGAAACAATATAGTAACATTTGACATGAATTGGTGTACTTCATCCTAGATGGTCAGTCTCCTGCAGCTGTGGCCTGAACTCCCAGCTCTGCATGCCTTGGAGCTCCTGGATTACAGCTTCCCTGATCCCAATGTCCGCTCCTTCACAATAAGGTGTCTAAGAAGGCTCAGGTAAGGAGGCCGCTTCAAATGAAACACGTTTCCAGCTATGCTATATGACCATGAATATATATATATATATGTGTGTGGGGTCCAGGTATACATTACATTATGGGGACCAAATGTCCGCACAATGTGATAAAAACCTGTCAATTTGACGCTGTGGGGACCATTTTTTCATGGCATGGACTCAACAAGGTGCGGGGCACACCCCTTAGAGCAGTGTTTCTCAACCCAGTCCTCAGGGAACCTCAGCCAGTCCACGTTTTTGCTCCCTCCCAGCTCCCAACGCACCTGTACCAGCTATTCGGTGTTCCTGATTGGCTGGGAGCTGGGAGGGAGCAAAAACGTGGACTGGCTGGGGTTCGCTGAGGACTGGGTTGAGAAACACTGCCTTAGAGAGTCTGCACCATATTCATGCATCATGCTGCAGATTTGACTGCTGCACATCCGTGTGGCGATTCTCCTGTTTCCCCTGTCAGATTCATTGGGGAGGCCATTGAAGTGCACTGAACTCATCGTTAGGTTAATGGAAGCAGCTTGAGATGACTTCTGTTTAGTGGCACGGCACATTAGCCTGCTGGAAGTAGCCATTAGAAGATGGGTAAATGGTGCCCATAAAGGGATGCACATGGTCAGCAAAAATACTCAGTCATTTAAACAATACTCAGATACTGTGTCATTTAAACAATACTCAGATACTGTGTCATTTAAACAATACTCAGATACTGTGTCATTTAAACAATACTCGATTAGTATTAGGGAGCCCAATGTGCAGAGGAAACATTCCCTACATCATTACATCACCACCGGCATGGACTGGTGACACAAGGCAGGATGGATCCACAGATTCATGCTTTTAGCACCAAATTCCTACACTCTACATATCGCAGCAGAAACCAAGATTCCATCAGACCAGGCACCCTTTTTTCAGTCTTCAAAAGTCCAGTGTCAGTGAGCCTGCAGTGGCCTCAAACCGAGATTCATCAGACCAAGTGCCCTTTTTTCAGTCTTCAGAAGTCCAATTTCAGTGAGCCTGCAGTGGCCTCAAACCGAGATTCATCAGACCAGGCGCCCTTTTTTCTGCCTTCAGAAGTCCAGTTTCAGTGAGCCTGCAGTGGCCTTAAAGCAAGATTCCATCAGACCAGGCACCCTTTTTTCAGTCTTCAAAAGTCCAGTTTCAGTGAGCCTGCAGTGGCCACAAACCAAGATTTCATCAGACCAGGCACCCTTTTTGCAGCCTTCAGAAGTCCAGTTTCAGTGAGCCTGCAGTGGCCACAAACCAAGATTCCATCAGACCAGACACCCTTTTTGCAGCCTTCAGAAGTCCAGTTTCAGTGAGCCTGCAGTGGCCTCAAACCGAGATTTCATCAGACCAGGCACCCTTTTTGCAGCCTTCAGAAGTCCAATTTCAGTGAGCCTGCAGTGGCCTCAAACCGAGATTCATCAGACCAGGCGCCCTTTTTTCTGCCTTCAGAAGTCCAGTTTCAGTGAGCCTGCAGTGGCCTTAAAGCAAGATTCCATCAGACCAGGCACCCTTTTTTCAGTCTTCAAAAGTCCAGTTTCAGTGAGCCTGCAGTGGCCTTAAAGCAAGATTCCATCAGACCAGGCACCCTTTTTTCAGTCTTCAAAAGTCCAGTTTCAGTGAGCCTGCAGTGGCCACAAACCAAGATTTCATCAGACCAGGCACCCTTTTTGCAGCCTTCAGAAGTCCAGTTTCAGTGAGCCTGCAGTGGCCTCAAACCGAGATTTCATCAGACCAGGCACCCTTTTTGCAGCCTTCAGAAGTCCAGTTTCAGTGAGCCTGCAGTGGCCTCAAACCGAGATTTCATCAGACCAGGCACCCTTTTTGCAGCCTTCAGAAGTCCAGTTTCAGTGAGCCTGCAGTGGCCACAAACCAAGATTCCATCAGACCAGACACCCTTTTTGCAGCCTTCAGAAGTCCAGTTTCAGTGAGCCTGCCGTGGCCTCAAACCAAGATTTCATCAGACCAGGCACCCTTTTTGCAGTCTTCAGAAGTCCAGTTTCAGTGAGCCTGCAGTGGCCTCAAACCGAGATTTCATCAGACCAGGCACCCTTTTTGCAGCCTTCAGAAGTCCAGTTTCAGTGAGCCTGCAGTGGCCACAAACCAAGATTCCATCAGACCAGACACCCTTTTTGCAGCCTTCAGAAGTCCAGTTTCAGTGAGCCTGCCGTGGCCTCAAACCAAGATTTCATCAGACCAGGCACCCTTTTTGCAGTCTTCAGAAGTCCAGTTTCAGTGAGCCTGCCGTGGCCTCAAACCAAGATTTCATCAGACCAGGCACCCTTTTTTCAGTCTTCAAAAGTCCAGTTTCAGTGAGCCTGCAGTGGCCTCAAACCGAGATTCATCAGAGCAGCACCCTTTTTTCAGTCTTCAAAAGTCCAGTTTCAGTGAGCCCGCAGTGGCCTCAAATTCCTCATTTTAGTCAACAGGAACAGAACCCAATGTGATCTTAAGAACATAGAACATAAGAACATAAGAACTATACAAACGAGAGGAGGCCATTCGGCCCATCGAGCTCGCTTGGGGAGAACTTAACTAATAGCTCAGAGTTGTTAAAATCTTATCTAGCTCTGATTTAAAGGAACCCAAGGATTCAGCTTGCACTACGTTATCAGGAAGACTATTCCATACTCTGACTACACGCTGTGTAAAGAAGTGCTTCCTTAAATCCAGTTTGAAATGTTCTCCCGCTAATTTCCACCTATGGCCACGAGTTCTTGTATTTGAACTAATGCTGAAGTAACTATTCGGTTGAACAGCATCCAAACCTGTTAGAATCTTATAGACCTGGATCATGTCCCCCCTCAGTCTCCTTTGCTTGAGGCTGAACAGATTTAGCTCAAATAACCTTTCCTCGTATGACATTCCTCTAAGACCAGGAATCATTCTTGTGGCCCTACGCTGCACCTTTTCTAAGGCCGCTATGTCCTTTTTAAGATATGGTGACCAAACCTGTACACAATATTCTAGGTGAGGTCTCACCAAGGAATTGTATAATCTTAGCATTACCTCCCTTGACTTAAACTCCACACACCTGGAGATGTACCCCAACATCCTATTGGCCTTTTTTATTGCTTCCCCACACTGGCGAGAATGAGACATGGAAGCATCAACATACACACCAAGGTCTTTCTCATAATCAGCTACCTTTATTTCAGTAGGTCCCATAAAATACCTGTACTTTATATTTCTGCTCCCTACATGGAGTACCTTACATTTGTCTATGTTAAATTTCATCTGCCAGGTGTCAGCCCAGTCACTAATTAAATTAAGATCCCGCTGTAGCTGCTGAGCCGCTAGTTCAGTATCTGCTACACCACCCACCTTGGTGTCATCTGCAAATTTCACCAGTTTACTGTATATATTGGTGTCTATATCATTTATGTAAATTAGGAACAAAAGTGGTCCTAAAATTGAACCCTGCGGTACCCCACTATGAACGCAGGCCTTCTGCTGTTAAAGTCCATCCTCCTCATGGTTCAATATTTTCAGAGATGCTTTTCAGCTCACCACTGTTGTAAATAGTAGCTGAGTCACTGCCTTCCTGTCAGCTCAAAACCAGCTTTGCCATTTCCTTTGACCTCTCATACACAAGGCTGATATCCACCCACAGAACTACTCCTCACTGGATTTGTTTCTTTTCCACAACATTCTTTGTGGATTCTAAAACTGCTCTACATGCAAATCCTAGGAGATTGCCAGTGTCTGAAATACTCAGACTATCCTCTCTGGCACCAACCACCATGCCATGGCTCAAAGTCACTTGGATCACATTTCTTCCCCATTCTGATGTTTGATCTGACCATTAGCTGAAGCCCTTGACCCACACCAGCATAATGTTATGCATTGTTCAGCTGACATTTGATTGGCTGATTATGTATTCACATGAAGGAACATGTGTACAGGTGTCCCTAATACAGTGGCAACTTAATGTATATGACAAGAATTTGTTCAGTTATTCATTTAACAATAAAGTGAGTCAGCACAAAAGCAAAATAGCATATAGGGTACTAGGAGAGGGAGACTATTGAGTCTAAACTATGATAGAAATGTGACAATCCCTTTGTAAATATAGTTTTACTTATAACTATATCTAATATCAAGGTTCAGGTTACTTTATTGTCATCAGCAGCTTCATGCATGTACAAAGAGTGATGAAACAATGTTTCTCCATAATAATAATCAATCTTTTATTGTCCCCATGGGGAAATTCTTTTTTACGCCTCCCTCAACTTGCTCTTTGTAGAGTAAGTTGTCCGTGAAGGGCAGCCACCTGTTGGGGCACCCAGGGAGCTGGGGGTTAAGGGCCTTGCTCAAGGACCCACAGACATGCTGAGTCTGGGTTTGGACTGGCAACCTTGCGATTACAGGCACATAGGCTTAGCCCAATGAGCCACATGCTGCCCCAAGTGCAATACACAGTAACATATAATACACGTAACATCACAGTAACAGGGCATGCAGAGTGCAAACAGGCAGTAAATAAACAGTGCAAAGAAAATAAATAGTGCAGAGATGTAAACTTCTGTATGATTTGTGCAGTTGCACAAGGCAGTTGGCAGGATTTACCCCAACATAAGACACTGCAAAGTGCAGTAACAGAATCAAAAAACAATACAATACAAACAATAATAGACAGCACACAATTCCAATTTGTAACATAATTTAACATAATATAATATTATAATAATAATAGTAATATAATTTTTATTGTGTGACATTGGAAATACAAGTGCCTAAAAACAGACATTTGTACCATGTTAATCTATATTCTTCTGTTCTTTTTCAGTGATAATGAGCTTTTCCAGTATTTGCTCCAGCTGGTTCAAGTCCTGAAGTATGAGCCTTACCTTGACTGCGAATTGTCAAAATTCCTCCTACAAAGATCCCTTTCCAACAGGAAGATTGGACATTTCTTGTTTTGGCATTTAAGGTACATTTATAACGTAAAGCGTATTTAAATAATGAAGACTGATTTGTTCTTTCTGTTCTCACATGCATTTTCATCCTCTTTGCGTACTGACAAAAATATATCCAATCCATCGATGTCTATCAATGGAATACTGTTTTATTGTCAAAGTGGAGTGCAATTTAATATTTTAAGTGTGTCTGTCTATTAGCCTGGGTCACTGATTGTTTTGGACAATTAGCGTATGTCTTATATTTAAACCCAGACTTTGAATTTGTTAGACAAAATAGTATGTTGAATCGAGAAACATTGATGTTACAGATGCCATTGTAGTTTCCCGTGATTATTGGGAATGGAAACGGTGGTAGTTGACTTAGCCGGCCTGTGGTCTCCGCAGGTCAGAAATGCATGTGCCTTCAGTAGGCCTGTGCTTTGGGCTCATTCTGGAGGCCTACTGCCGGGGGAGCATCTACCACATGAAGGCTTTAATGAAACAGGTGAGACCTGGACGTACAGCATTACCAAAATGTTTCTTTTAATTCTTTCATTTATGCAGTCAAAATCTGAGACAAAGAAAAAATCCTTATGAATTTGGTCGTGATTTACTAGGGCTGGGGAAATAACCAATTTGGAAAAACTGATAAATAACAATTATCAGTTAACTTATTAACAATTTATTATTTTATTATTACTATTATCATTGTTGTTGTTATTTTTGTTTAAAACTGCACACCCACACTTCATTGTACAATTCAGTATGTAATTATTTTATTTAACATGCTTAGATCTTGTTCTCCAGTCATTCTACACATCGTTCCACATCGTTCCACATCATTTTCAATGCTGTCTTTCTAGATTGGGTCTGAGTCTGTAGGGCTAATGCTGTGGTTAATTTATTAAAAGACTCTCCCTCTACTATTGTCATAGTCAAACCTTCCATCACAACATCCACAGTCTTTTTTGTGATGTATTTATATCTACATCGCTCAAACCTTTTCCCAAAATTAGATGGCAGATGTTGTTGTGCCACTGACCCTGATAATTTTGCTTTGCTTGTGCAAGCAGAAGGTTTCCATCTATTAAAATTATTGCCCAAGTTTGTTTTGATGCCTGAAAAGGGAAGACTTTTCTGACACTGTTTGCAAATAGCTTTTTGCAGGTTCATAGACTTGTAAAAAAAATTGCACACTTCAGAAAGTGTTTTATAGCCTGTATGAGTTAACACTCACAATGCATCCGTGTTTATTAAACACAACCAGGACCGGAGTTCTTAGATAATGGATCGCTGCACAGAATCCTTCCAGCTATTACTTATTGAAAACATTAGCTGTAATTTACCATAGGATTGATTTCAGGATTTTGTATTAGTATTTATTAGTAAAAATATAGTGCAGTCCCTGTTTGTCTAAAATGTCTTGCTGATCCACTTGACTTTTCGTTTTTGCCCAATAGAATGAAGCTTTAAACAAGATGAAATCCTTGAATGACTTTGTAAAGTCAGCTTCTCAGAAAGGCACCCGGACGCAGACCACAGGAGACATGAAGGTGTGCATCAAGCAAGAAGCTTATCTGGAAGCTCTGTCTGATCTGCTGTCACCCCTCAATCCAAGCCTCATCCTCTCTGAAATATGGTGGGAGTTCATTACGATTTGTTACATTAGCCATAGACGTTTTAATTGTGATAGGATTAAAATGTGCTAATATTTATATAGCATCTGCATTAAATAATTGTCCACTGTCACTAATAAGATATTAATTTTGGTCAGATTATAAAAGGGCATTTCACCAAGTGGTTTTGCAAAATCTGGTGGTCCGGCTTTGTCTGTTTATACTATGTTTGCAAAGTTTCAAAAATGAGTGTTCCCTTTATTTTATGCTTAATTGCATATCCACACGGCAGCAGTAACATTCAAGCCTGATTCTGCTCAGCTGGTTGCATTTTAAAAGTGCAGGGAGCTTTGGATAAATTCTCCACATCAGCTGTGTGGCCTGGAGCAATCCTGAGCCCCTGCAGTTTGAGAAGAGCACAAAGCCGTCCCACTGCATCGCGACGCCTTTGTCTTTTACGCCTCGATTATGGCTTGTTGCTATTAGAGGGTATAGTACAGTATAGTAAATACTGAATTGTCCACCGTGGAGAATAAGTTCCTAGCTGCTTGTTGCAGGCACTGTATTACACAATTGAGCATCCTTTGCCTTTCCTATTACCACAGTGCCCCCTGGTGTTGAACTCCCAATTATTCTCTTAGTATCGTTGTATCTCCACATAACACACCGGTAACAGAAAATCTGTAATCTTATAGTGTTATCTACCTCAGCTGTTTGTAGACTTTTATCTGTTGTTTAGACTGATACTGATGATGATTACAAGTACAAAAATTATTCCAGTACCAGCTAACTTGTTTATTATGTGTTTGGACCAAAACTGATGAAAAGCCTTCTTAGCTGTGAGCCTTGTGTGCAGCAGTACTGCTGTTAACACAGATCTCAGACATAAAGTGACCACGTGCCTCTGGATTTCTGTACCTGGCTCTTGTCATCCCTTAGCTGATTTTAATTTAACTTTAATTTAATTTAGTGGTGCTAACTTACCCTTTTATGGTAGCACTTCTGTTGGTGTACAGCGTGCTGCAGTGCACCAATGGCGTTCATTAAGTGTGAATTCATTATGGGTTTAGTTTGATTTGATTGCTGCATCACAATGACAAGTTTGATGCATAGCGTTTTTATTACATGGTAAACGTAAATTACTTAGGTGATGTACCTGATTTTGTTCAATTTAGTAAACTTAGTAATGTACAGCACTGATTAGGAATTGAAATAGGTGTCTTACTGGTCTATATTTTCTTTATTTCTTATGTATTGCTGTAGTAGTTAGACTGGTATACATCGTGTGATTTTTGGCTGTCCCAGACAAAAGATTACCAATGTAAAGAATTGTGGCAATATCTTTGGTCTTACATCACACTGTGAGAGAGGTCCAAACATGAATGTTGTCACATACCTTGTGACCAAAAGTAGGATGGGACAAATTTTTGACGATGTCAGCAAATTAGCGTGACCATCTTACAATGTGATTGCTGCCACAACCTGTATCTACTAAGCAGCTCGGATGACGTTTAATTCTTGTATATTGATTCGCGTCAAACACTGTGACTGGTATTCGCAGACATTTTCTGTAAGTTTTATTTTTGAACATTATTATAACATCATAAACCTTCACTGTGTTCCATAGTCCAGACATATGCAAGTACATGGATTCTAAGATGAAGCCGCTGTGGCTGGTCTACAAGAACGAGAAGGTGCAAGGGGAACCACTTGGCATTATATTCAAGAATGGAGATGGTAAGAAACTATATTTATTTATTTTTTCATATGAAGCATAAAATGCATATACAGTTTGAGATCAAGCCAGCGTAAATTGAAAGAAATTTAGTTCATGGTATCATGGTTCTAACAACAAATCAATTTTTTGGAAAATACATAGATAGAGTAGATACAACAACTTAATATAGGAAAGGCTTTGCATTAGATTTCCATAAACATTGATACCCTGTGTCGAGCCTGTATAATTTCTCTCAGTATTGACGGCTTCCAACAGTTGATCATTAGTGAAAAGGCATTTCACAGCTAGTTTGTATTTAATGTGAGACCAAATATTCTCTATAGGGTTTAGATATGGAGTCTGACCTGGTGAACCTAATGGACTTGTCCTTAAGCCTCTTCTTGGTGGTCTTTGCACTTTGGGTAGGAACATTGCATTGAAAAATACCTGATATTGATTGTTCCTCCTTTGAAAACAACGTCTCTATTGTGGGAAGTGAGCCTTTCTGCAATATTCTCCTGTACTCAGCAGCATTGATTGATTTTTCACCATGAATCAGCACCAGCAGCTGAAAACGCTCCCACACCATGACACCTGTTCTTCCATGCTTTACTGTGGCTGAGATGCACTCTACTCAAGCCATGATCCGTCACTCCATACGACTATACTAAAAATCACTCAGCATCAAACATTCCATTGTTGATGTGACAGCAGTAGTTTGTTTTTTTCATGCATCTACTAGACACAAAACCAGCTAGAGACAACCTTCTTCTAATTGTCCTCCTAGAATGAACCTTGTTGTCCACAGTCTTGAATTCTCCTGGTACTTTTCAAAGCATATTCTTTTGGCCCAGAGTACATACATATTCAACACATACTAATCCTAAAGCACTTGAACATCTATGTTAACTATTGCTATTTGGCACAGCATCCTGGTCTGTCCCTGCCTTGCACCCATAAGCTCCAGATGACCCTGAACAGGGCAATCAGTTACAGAAAATGGATAAATCTATGACTTAATTATTCATATATGCGCATGTATTTGTATACGCTACACGTATTTGTTTAATTAGATGTATCCAGATGTTATGATGTAAAAGCCATTATCCATAATTGATTTCACCTGTTAAACCCACTTCATTTGCTTAAAAGAAGGATTTGTACAATTTCAGACAATTGAAACTTGGTGAATGTGAGGGAGAATGAACAAAAACAGCAGGCTAGGAATCAAAAAGGCTTATTCATGAAAGAGGTGAATTGGGCAGATCCACAGACAGTCTAGTGTCTATCTATGTTTTTCGACAGAATTATGTCTTGTGGAATGCTGTTAGCCAGGAGTAGCCATGGATGGAGTTGAAACCCTGATTTTTTTATCCAGGTTGGGGTCGGGTTAGGGTTAGGGTTAGGGTTAGGGGGCTTGGCTCATGCCTTCAGCTTTGGGGTGGGGACCCAGGGCAAACTTTCTATCCTTCCCCCTGCTGATATCTATTCAAAAATCAATTTTCAACACCCTCTCTTACCTCAGACCTTCGACAAGACATGTTGACTCTCCAAATGATAGAGTTGATGGAGATTCTTTGGAAAAAAGAGGGACTGGACCTGAGGTTAGTGGATACTGCAGTTATCTATTCAGATATTACAGCATTGCTTCTTGGGAAGTTACTTAATTCCTAATTCTGGTCTCTTCATTCCTTTTCATGATTTGGATTGCAGGATGATCCCTTATGGGTGTCTCTCGACTGGAAACAAGACGGGCCTGATCGAGGTGGTGAAGAACTCAGACACCATCGCCAACATTCAGCGTAACAACAGCAATAACGCTGCAACAGCAGCGTTCAACAAGGACGCTCTGCTCAACTGGCTGAAGTCCAAAAATCCAGGGTGAGCCTTTGTTTGACTTGAGACAAGCACTGTGTGGACCTTCTGTTATGCTTCAGAAGCATTAATATTATATTTAAACGCTGCATATGTATCATAATTCACTGTTGCATAGCTCATTAACAAAAAAAAGTATAAGAGTGTCATAGTAAGAGTTTCACCTCAGTAGTGAATATAAAATGATCCAATTTGGAACATGCTCAACTTTCACCTTTAAACAGACAGATGGATCCAGGACTGAGCTCAGGGCAACACTGCAGCTTAAAATATCTGATCTACTTTGTTTCTTATCCCTTTTGTTTACAGAGATAAACTGGATCAAGCCATTGAGGAATTCACTCTGTCCTGTGCTGGCTACTGTGTAGCCACTTATGTTTTGGGAATTGGTGACAGACATAGTGACAATATAATGATCAGGGAGACGGGCCAGGTGGGATTGACTGAGATCTTTATTTTTTTTGTAACACTACTGTCTCTTTACCATAACATTGTACATTAGATTCATGTTGCATTGAGTAACATAAAAGGTCAAAGGGTAACATCATAATTGGGGGCTAAATAATTTTCATTCCTTGCAGTAAAATTGTGTATTTAACAATGCTTATTATAATAATGCTAATTACCTTTCGTCTTATTGACTTATCTTTAAATTAAACATTGTCTTTTGCAGCTGTTTCACATTGATTTTGGACACTTCCTTGGAAACTTTAAGAGCAAGTTTGGCATCAATAGAGAACGAGTGCCATTCATTTTGACCTATGACTTTGTTCATGTAATTCAGCAAGGAAGAACCAATAACAGCGAGAAGTTTGAAAGGTAATTTTTAACTTTTGGAATAATTTACATTTCCGCAACCAGTACCTTAGTTGTAGTTCTTGTACTATTACTGAATGTGTGCTGACAGTGCAGTTACAGTGGAAACGAAGTCACCAACACGCTATTGGTTCTATATTGTTTTTACCTAAATATTTCTTTCAGAATCTGTTTTTATATAATGAGTCTGTTTTGTCAGTGATTTAATAAGTATTCTCCATTAGGAAATTAGACCGACATCTCAGTTTGGACTTTCCCCTGCTTTGTGTACTATGAGAGATTCAGGTTCCAGGTTCCTCACGATTCTGTACCAGATAAGTCACTGGAAAATTGTTGGATGGATGGATGGATGAACAGATGTCATATTCATTTCGCTGGTACAACAAAAACAGCACCATATTGTGCATAGTACAATAAGACTTAAGCACAATGTCATGCCTGAGGTTATAAAATTGCTGGTAATTTCAGTCTCTAAGAATTCAATTAAGCTTATTTATATTGTGGACATTGTTAGTCGTAATAGCAATTTGTGCCAGTTATGGTAATAATCTTTTGCTGTTATCCTGTCTGAAGATAGTTGGAATGATTGGTGTGCCCCACAGGGCTGAGCAGAAAGACGTAATTATGTGTTTAGTTATTATGGTCTAACTTGGTAACAGTCATCCAGTCAGTACCTTATGTGTTTGGGGATTTACGCTGATATGCTTCTTATTTAGGAGAATCAGTGGCTTAGATTGCTGGCAATACGGTCATTTTTTCATCATTATGTTCTTTCTACTTCTGCTGGTGAAGATGCAGTGGCAGCATGCCGTGCAAATCAGACCAAGACCTCACTGTCCAGTTCCATAGGCCCTAGACTGCTCCCAGGCCAGCTGGGAGATACCATCTCTCCTGCATGGGGGGACGGGGGACGGTCAGACCAAGACCTTACTGTCCAGCTCCATAGGTCCTAGACTGCTCCCAGGCCAACTGGGAGATACCAAATCTCCTGCATGGGGGGCAGTCAGACCAAGACCTCACTGTCCAGCTTCACAGGCCTTAGACTGCTCTCATGGCCAGCTGGGAGATACCATCTCTCCTGCATGGGGTGGGGGGGGGGGCGATCAGACCAAGACCTTACTGTCCAGCTCCATAGGCCTTAGACTGCTCTCATGGCCAGCTGGGAGATACCATCTCTCCTGCATGGGGGGGGGGCAATCAGACCAAGACCTTACTGTCCAGCTCCATAGGCCCTAGACTGCTCCCAGGCCAGCTGGGAGATACCATCTCTCCTGCATGGAGGGGCGGTGTCCAGAATAGCTGAATACACTTGGCCTGAAGCAGCGGTGGTTCAGTTTTGAAGACTCTCTGCTCACCCTTTCAGAGAAAATGCCTGCCAACCCTGTGGAAAAACCTAATTTCAGCCAATGGTACTTGCAGCCGAATTTGTTTGATCATTTCTCACAGTTATGACCAAAGGCAAGGATAGGGACAGAGATAGATGAGTAAAATGGGCCACACAGTGGTGACCCGGTGCCCCTTATATCTCTTCCAAGTTTATACTATATTCCCACAGACCACTGTTCCACAACCAGGCCACAATTTGCAATTCATCTGCTGAATCCTGGGTTTAACCACCAGATGGAGTCTCCTGTCTAGTTCCCAGTCATAGACTAGGTGTGATTTCTTTCATTGTCTCTTGACGGATTTTGTCTACAACTGTTCAGGCATCTGGGTAGTTTTTCAAAAGTCGCCGGTTTGTCCGGGTTCAGTGCTGTAACCCGCAAGTTGAGTAGCAAGGAGAAGGTGCCAACTTTCAATATACGGCACGGCAGCCACTCAGTATCATCACAGAGCATTTGCACGTGTCGTGCACATGTTTCCGTTAAACGATACGCACAGCCCTACACGTCACGCTGCTCAAGAGTGACGTCATCTCCCCGGAGCCATTGACAGTTTATTTTTTGTTTTTGTGTGAATAGTGAATCATGTTGTTTGTTTGAAGTTCAACAGACTTTAGCTTCGTGTTTTGTTGAAAAATACTTGTAAACACATATATTGTGTCAGTTGTGTGTAGATTGTAAAAGGAGCGTTAACTGTAAGGTTACCATATGTCCGGGGTTTTCCCAGACGTGATTTTCTCATTTTACAAGGTGGTTAGTGCAAATTCATTAATATTCTTAAGAGAAGCACTACCTGATTGGCTCGTCAACGTGAAAGCTTATTAATATTCTTAAGAGAAGCACTACCTGATTGGCTCGTCAACGTGAAAGCTCATTAATATTCTTAAGAGAAGTACTACCTGATTGCCTCATCAACGTGAAAGCTCATTAATATTCTGACTCCCAGACATGTCCTCGTTTTGTCTCACCAAATATGGCAACCTTTGTATGGGCAACCTCTTGAAGTATTGATCAGATTTCCAAGGCCTCAATAAACTTCTTCCATATACAAGCTTTTGCCTGTGCAGCCACCTTCCCTACAACTATTCTGGCCTGTCAGTATTTTTCAGTGGTCTCAGGCCCTGAAGGCTGCCCTCTTCAGTCTGACAGCTTCCCTTACCATTAATGTCCTCCAGTGGATCCTACAGTAGCTTTGCTGCGAGGACAGGAGGCCACCTCACTCTGTCCCCAGCTCTCTCCACCCTTCAGGAAAGCTGCTGTTTATACTGTATGAAGTATTCATATGGGGTGTAACGGTACACAAAATTTATGGTACAAACCTCAGTTTTGGGGTCAAAGTTTGGTGCAATTTCGGTGCAGCAGGGAAAACGGCATTTATTTTGAAATTCATTATTATTAAAACTGGAACTGTAACAGTTGTAAACCAAAGGCAATGCGACTACTGATGTGCCTGAATAGCAAAACCTAAGATGATTATTTGCACATTGTAAAAAAAAGTATGTAAAATAAATTTTTAAATAAGAAATATAACACAATAATAATCCTCATTAACTAAATCCCATGTTCTCTGCTACCGAGTATGGTAGCGAAACTGAAGTGAGAAACACCGCTACAGCCACGACTATTTTTTTAATCTGGTCTGAATTTCCTGGCCAAAGCTCCTTAAATACTACATGGCGACAAACATGTAGAGGCTCTTTCTGTACATTGAGTGTCTATATCTGAGCTAAGACAGAACCAACTGACAGTCTTAGTCTTATCAACTGGGAAACCCAACTGTTCCCAAACCGCTAATTATGACTGACTGTATTAAATGTTACCACTTGTTTTCATGCTCCACCTCAGTAGCTGGCGATAGACACTCGTCAAACAACTATAAGGAGAAACAATGATACTGAACATTAGCATATGCGTGGGAAGACGTTTTGAGGTCAGGGTGCTTAAAGTCAGAATAGACTTCCTGAATATCTTTTATATCGTCTGTAGCTATCAACAACTAACAACAGCAGTCTGTTTGATCATAAAGTGGCCTCTGGGCCATTGCAAGATAAATAACACATTGCTATGTTTTTATTTGATGGAACAGACAAGTGGGGGGTCTGAAGCAGCCTTAGCACCCATACTCGCAGCACTACTGAATGTCAGATGTGTCACGAATATTAACAAACGTTCACAATGGATTCTGTTGTTAATCCATTTGTATTCCAGCAACTCATCCAACACAGGGGCCTGACACCTTTCTCAAACAGCATATGGCACAGCATGTGGATGAGATACCAGTTCATCACGGAATACAGTCACAGTCATGCTTGTGGGCAATTTAGAGATGCCAGTTCACATCACTTCAGGCCTTTGGACTATGGTAGAAAGACCTAGTACCTAGAATAGTGTTTCCCAACCCAGTCCGCAGGGACACACAGACAATCCACGGATTTGCGATAGCTGGGAGGGAGCAAAAATGTGGGCCGTCTGACAGGGAGCTGGGACGGAGCAAAAATGTGGGCCGTCTGACAGGGAGCTGGGAGGGAGCAAAAATGTGGGCCGTCTGACAGGGAGCTGGGAGGGAGCAAAAATGTGGGCCGTCTGAGGGTCCCTGAGGACCAGGATTGGGAAACATTGATCTAGAGCCTAAGAACCCACAAGAACATAAGATATTTACAAAAGAGAAGAGGCCATTTAGCCCATCAAGCTCTTTGGAGGGGATTTGGAGGGGAACATAAGAAACAAGTAGACAACATGCAAAGTCCACCCACAGAACAGGGCTTGGATTCAAAATGTGCAGTCATAGGGTGACCCCTAGAATGCTGGACCTTGCATATCCCCATTCTGTCTCTTGGGGTCTTTTCTAAAGTCTGCAAATGTGGTTATTCCAGTTATCTTGCAAAATGTCTTGAGTTGCTTATGGTGTGTTCTCAGATTCCGGGAGTACTGCGAACTGGCCTACAAGATCCTTTGTCGAAATGGGACCCTGTTTGTGAATTTATTCTCCCTAATGCGGGCTGCGGGACTCCCTGAGCTGAGCTCCTCCAAGGATATCCAGTACCTTAAGGTAAGTCTCAGGAATAACTCATATATTCAAAACTGTTCTGCAACTTTAATATAAAGGTAAAAAAAATAACCAGCTAAAAAAAACGCAGACTTTGCGTATGCACATTCATAAAACATTGTGATGCATTCATAAAGCATTATAAACATGACTATAAATATTTATAAAAAAGCATAAAGCATCGTAGTGTTGATTATAATTCTTTAAAAGCTTTGAACTAAGCTTTCATCTATAATGCATTATAAACTCCCTTATAATTCTTTACAAAACAATTCTTACTGACCATTATAATGCATTATAGATGCTTTGTGATGCATTATGAAGGTGTCTATAATGTACTATAGATGAGATCTTCATTTGAGCTTATAAAGTACTATAATCAGTGCTCTAATGCCTTATGCCTTTTGAAAAAATATTTTAATCATGTTTATGAGTCATGCATATTAGTCTGTTATGAATTCTTATAGACTTCTTCCAGGCATTTGTAGAAAGTGTTACCGTTAGGGCTTGTAATTCAACATGCTGTCATTTTATATGTCATATTATTTAGTTGATTTTTTTCTACTGATTTATAGGACTCGTTAGCACTGGGGAGGTCAGAAGAGGAGGCCCTGAAGAACTTTAAAGTGAAATTTAACGAGGCGCTCCGCGAGAGCTGGAAGACGAAGGTAAACTGGATGGTCCACAGTGTTTCTAAGGACAACAGATGATTATGGACATAAAGGACAAATGTTTACTATCGTTTTAGGAATCAACCTTGGGACTATAAATATTTAATTTAACTGATAAGAAGGAAAGGGGTTGTTCTCCTTAAAATTCATGTAAATATCATTAATCATTTTGATTATGTATTTACATTGGAAATGTAATATTTATTGAAAAAGATGCACATCTTACAAAAAAATGTATGTGGAATTTCAATGAGTAACTGCTCATACTCTGTGGATATAAAGGAAAAAGAACACTTGTTGTGTTAGAAAAGTGTTTACATCCATTTTGGATGGTTATATATCTATTTATTTGTATTTCTTTATGTTTGTATTTTTCAAATATGGTTAGATCCATTTGTATTTTTTGAGTGTCAAAATATTTATGAAGAACCTATGCAGACAATCAGAAGAATGTCCAAAACAAGACTTATTCCGCTTTCAAAAGCAGAAATATGTGGTAAAGTTTATTCACCTTTTTGTAGCTGTTCATGCAGTTTACACAATAATTGTTGCTACATGTTACATTTGTGCTACACGCGACACTTTCGGGGTTGTGATGTATTTGCTATTAGAAATTTCACATAAAACGTTTTAAAATAAATGAATAAAACAAAAGTCAAGCTCAGCTAATTTTTGGTGACAGATGGAGCAAAAACCCTGCATATTCTGTTGATAAGTAAGAGCAAAAGATAATTACCACTGATATGATATGATGTTGTTTAAGTAGCTAAAGAATGCATTCAATTCATATTCTAAACCTAGAATAATTACAAGCTATGTAAATATGCTGGGATTCCAGCAGCACGCTTTGGTATCTCAGCATCTTCTACTGATGCTGCAGTGCAGTTTCATAGGAGGTGCCACATGTATGGATTAGGGATGTGCATCTCCGTCGCTGAGGCTGATGTGATACACGTCTCCATGTATCGCCAGTGATCTGATACATTAAAGAAACGTATGAGGCAGCCAATAATGTGATACGATATGATTCAGAGAGGAGCAATAGCATTATGAACTTTTATGCTAGTACACCAATGCGTGAATCTTCCCATCCCTAGTATGGATGCATAATGACAAACCAGCAGGAAGAAAAGTGTCTCTCCTGTTTTTGGTGCACAGTCAATTATCCATTCTATTAAAATGGAAATCTGAAAGACTGAGGACCAGTAGCTAATCAGCAGGTCCTCAGTGTCCATCATAACCTACACGCTGTAGCATAAAGTGAAAACTGGAGCAGTTGACCAATCATGAGATGTCATTCTCGTAGAGCAGTGGGTATCCATCCTCCTTGACGCAAAGACGTCGATTGAGGTGTACAGTGTAATCAATGCTTCTTTTTGATGACTTTTCAAACCTTCCTTCTTGCTGAATAAATCTAGATTTCCTAATATCTGTTTAAGTCTTCCTTTTTTTCAGTCTTGGAATGGTTTGCACATATTCTCTTTAACAATGTCATTATCTTACACCTCTAAAAAAGACATCATCCTCAACAGATTACATAAATTTACTGCACCTTATGCTTTGCAAGGATTGTGTCAATTTCTCTTCAGGATGGTAAAAGTGCTTTTTAACAAAGTTTTGTTATTAATTTCTCTCTTTGTGTATTTGCAATATTTCTGATGGGATGAAATGTTTACAAAGCATGACATATGCAGCCTTAAAGTTTTGTTGTAGGAAATGTAAAATCATTGGAAATACCGCAAATAAATGTTTTCCCTATATTTCACATCCGCGGATGTTACGTGTCAGCCTTTCATTTAAGCCTTTTCAGTTGTGGAGGATAAAGGATTCTGGGATTTCACAAAGGCCATAAACCTTTTGTACACTTTGCATACAAACCCAGTCCAAAGTAATAATCCCAGAGATACTTAGCAAAATCCATCTACAAATACTGGAAGAGGTTAAGTGAGCATTTGCTGTGTGGCTAACATGAGGCTGCTGGGTACAATCATCGCTATATCTGAGACTTGCATTTTACTAAACACTTAAAATAGCGTTACACCTGCTTCAGTGTTTCCAGGGTAACCAAAGGAAGCGTCACCCCAGTAGCATTTGCTAACCTCCACCAGGACACGCTGATCCAGGATAAGAGGGAGGATGAGGGGGAAGAAAAGACCGATGCATGTGGAATCCTGAAAACTTTTTTTTTTTGGTTTTTCCTGTTATTTTTGGGTTAATTGTTTTTTTTTTATTGTTCTTGTATCTAAGGCAACTCAACCAAAGAAATCAGCATAGACATAACATGAAATTTCCAGGGGTGGCAAGTAATTATGTGGTTTGGTAAAAAAAAAAAAATCTATCTATTTATTTATTTATTCTAGGGTTTTTTTTCCTGGAATAAAATTTCCTCCTTTTTTGCTCATCTTTACCCTGAGTGCCAATAAGTGGATGAATACGACCAAAATATACATTTGGACTTCAAATGATGAATGAAAATATTTTAGATACTTTAGATGTTTTGATCCTCTCTGCATCTTGAGCTAAGCTCGTGTTGTTGATGAATTATGAATGTCAAGGTGAGCTTTTCACTGAAGATTTGTTATCTAAGCCAAATTACAGCATGCAAGCATAAGTGGGAATCTGTGATCAATGCCATATAATGGACCAGACGGCTTTGTTTTTAAAGTAACCTTTATAATTCTGGAAATGATAAGGTAAAATAATACTGAGGAAAGATGGACAAATTAGCACCCGGAATGTTATAGGCAAAACAAAGATTAAGGCAAAATAAGTTTGTAAATTCTTCTTTATGAAAAAACAGCTTGGATTGGTCACATTGCCATGTCCAGAGTAATGATCAGACAAGAAGACAATAGTTAGGCATGTGGTTCCACCGAACGCAAGAACAAACAGGGACTGGTCTGATAGAAATAGACAAGAACATAACACACGTTTTTAGATGGAACTTCCATTCAAAATCACCAGTTTCCTAGGCAGCTGTAAAAAGGACCATCAATATCCAACAATTTTCTACATTAATCTATGCTGTAAAACCCTGAATAGGAGTTTGCGACCAATTATCCCTGAAATATAGAACAAACATTCCTGAGATTCAAAATTGCTACAAATCATTTCTTCATTTGAACTACACTTAAGGCATGTTCATTGTGATGTGAAAATATACACTGTCTGGCCAAAAAAAAAAAAATCATTTGAATTTTTAGTTGGATCGCCTTTAGCTTGATTATGGCACACATTCATCACGGCGGTTTCCACAAGCTTATGCAACATCAACATTTTTTTCCCCCATCCAGATTTGCATTAATTTCTCACCAAGATCTTGTATTGATGATAGGTGAGTTGGACCACTCCATAAAGTCTTCTTCAGCACATCCCAAAGATTTACCAAAGATTTCAAGACTGTGGTGGTTAAATCACGTGTGAAAATGATTCCTCATGCTCTTTAACCATTCCTTCACAGTTTAAACAAGATAAACATAGGCATCATCATCCTGGAATATGTCCATGCCATTAGGGAAGAAAAAATCCATGGATGATGGATGAAGCGGTAACCTGGCCATCCAGAAGATTCAGGCACGCAGCTGACTTCACTTTATTGCTGTATAACGTAGCTGAGCTGTAATAATGATCCAGTCATTGGCTTTTAAGTATTTGCTGATTTAAATTCAAATGGTGACTTTTTTTTTGTTTCAGTGTATATCATGGCAAACCAATCATCCTCAAACTGATATTCAAACTAAGCACAGAGTAAAAGTATCCCTGAAATGATGAATTTAAAGGGAAAACAAAGAAAGAACCATTTTGAAAACACTGTGGCATGTTCAAATACTTTGAGACTTGTTTGAATACCATTTCATCGATGTTCAATAGTTTATCATGAAAATCAAACCATTACACATGAGGAAACACATAAAACCAGTGCAACATCAAGAACTCAATTATCTATCCATTATCTTTATCAATATAAAAATAATCTTGATAGTTGTGAAAGGGTTTTAATGTGTAAAAAACAAACAGACATACACATTTCCAAATTATTTGGTTTCAGTAGATTTCTAGGAATTGCACCAGTGACCGAGGCTTTTAGCCTAATAGAGCGTCATAGTCGATATACCACACCAGCTTGCCACCAGTAGGCCTGACACCTGTTATGGGCCACTTCTGTGGATCATCCTTTATCCGGCTCAGCTGAATGATCATCTCATGTTTGCTTTTACCCGTCACCAGTACACCAACCCTCTGAGCTTGATTGATGGCAGCTAGAGTAAGGCTCATGCGCTGGTGTGGTTTCACCGGGCTCTCCGTCAGAACCACCAGCCTGTGCGCATGGGAGTCCAGCTGAGTGCTTTGGAAGAGTGAAGCTGTATGTCCATCATAACCTACACCCAGTAGAACAAAGTGAAAACTGGAGCCGTTGACCAATCGGGAGATGTCATTCTCGTAGAGCAGCGGGCCGCCGTCCTCCTCGACGCAAAGACGTCGATTGAGGTGTACAGGCATAGGATGAATGTTGAAATAGGGCAGCCGTACATGCTGTAGAAGGTCCTCGTGCAAGGCATGGAAGTTGGAGCCGGGCTCTGACAATGGCACACAACGTTCATCCACCATCCATATGTGCGTGTGCTGCCACGGGAAGGAGTAGTGATGTACAGCCAAGCGCTGGAACAGGGCGAGGGGGCTGGAGCCTCCGGACAGCGCCAGGTGGAAAAGTCCACCACCCTCCACTGCCTCTTCGGCTGCGGCCTGCAGGTCGGCGGCGAGTCGATCGATGAGCTCCTCCGGCCAGGCTGACACCATGTCTGCGTTACGGTACTTGCCGCGCATGACCTGGAAGTTCTCAGCTGTGGCCGACCCCCCAACAAAGGCACGTGGGCTCAAGATTACAGCTTCATTTGTGAAGGTAATCTTCCTGCCATGCAGCTGGAAGTCGAGAAGATTTTCCGTGTCAGTGCCTCCGGGATATGTGCGCGGAACCTGCTGTGCTAGGCTGTCTAATAGGGGTGTCCAAAAAGCCCAGGAAGCCAGCATGGTTTCTACTCGGATAATGCTGTCCTTTCTGCCATGAAAGATTTGGGAGACGACCACCTCATGGGCCTCCCTCTGGAACGTGGGCATGTAGATGTGGTAACCTGACAAGGGCAGGCCAAACAAGGCAGTATCTCTCTCTCCTGTCACCTCTTTCCAGCTATCATCTGGAACAGTAGGCTTGAAGAGATTCTTGCTGACGAGAATGGCCGAGTGCAGTAGGTTACCATGTCTCAGGAGGAAAACTATTTGCTTGGGGCTACATCGGAGACTGCTGGAATTCCGAACACTAAAGACCTCGTTCTTGAAGAGGATGCGGGCATAGGCCACCTGCTCATCCAGCATCTTCCCAGAGGTCAAGAAGATAGGAACTCCATCAAACTGAGTGTTCCTGACATGAACCACAACACCTACATGGAACAAAGATGATTACTAGTAATATTATGATGAAGCACACCACGACTACCTTTTTCAGCGATTGCACATAATTCTATACAACAGCGAAAAGGGAATATAATTGTAATAAAAAATAAATATTAGATGTAGATCACAGCCATAAAAAAGACAGGCCCAGAAAAAACAAAGACAAATAATTTATAAACCATTGAAAAAAAGTGTTTTGAAAAAATCAGAAGATGATCTCTGCTATCAAACATCAGACAGATTCATCCATCCATCCACAAGGGCAGAACATGCAAACTCCACACACATGTAACCCAGGCAGAGACTTGAACCCGGGTTCCACAGGTGTGACGCAACAGTGCCAACCACTGCACCACCTCAGACAGACCCAACAAAGGAAAATCCATCTTATTTACAATCCATTTTACCCATTTTAAGAAATCGCCATCCAGAAACATCCAAAAGGCATGTGAGGTATATGGAAATCAGATAAATCTGAAAATGCACCGTAGGGTGACTCGTGCTCACAAAAGCACACAACAAGTACGTGTGACATCAACCGGAAACCCCTCCTTGTGCGTTATATACCTGCAAAGGTGGGTGTGTTGCTGATGTCTTCCTTGGTCCTGTTAAGCTCCTCCTGCACCTCAGAGTTGTAGGCCTGGTATTGACCAATGACAGCACTAGTCCGGTCGATGTCCTTTAAAGAGCTGAAGACTTGCAGCTTCTTGTTGACAATCTCATCGCTGTTGCTCATATCGGCTGGGACTCCCATTGTCAGAAGGAGAAGGACCTCCGTCAGATGGTTCTGCAGCACGTCCCTGATCACCCCATACTGATCATAAAACTGAGCCCTGCCTAAAATAGAACAGACGCATTAAGCTTATGGTACAATTTCTATCACATTTGATAGTGACGTTTAATGTTGTAAAGGCATTTTAAACGTTCCCTTCACTGAAACCAGTAATAGGAATCCTTTTTAAAACACTGAACAATACTCTTTCCGAACAATAGAAAATGGCACGAGTAGGAGCTCATTCTCTACAAACTGCATGAATTTTGCGTTCCATTTGGGGCTGGGCAATATCTACAACATTTTATCTAAGAAATATCGAGATCTGTCTGTCAATCGTTATATTTAATAATATAAACAATAATATTGAGTTATTATTGTAAAACATGTACAGTCAATATTCAGGCAAAAGTCAGTTACTGGTAAAACAGCAAACGTGCAATTCTACAGAGAGCTGCACGATGCCGTAAACAGGCCACTCTTATGAAAGTGCGATTTCACAGTACTGGCTTTTTTTTAAAGAACTACTTTTTAAATTATTCAAGAAAGTCCTATTGGAGAAGTTCTGTCCTCCAGTACAACAGTTATTCGCATTTGATTTGACGTTACTAGATTATTTTAAATTTTTTGTTTGTTTCAATCTTTTTAGTTTTATGGTACATTGCATGTGATTTACATAAAAGAAGAGTGCACCTTTTACATCCAGAGTTTCTTTCAGAACTATCTCCATTCGCTCTATGTGATGTTTGTTCCAGATGGGGTCAAGGAAGTTCTTGTTGTCTTTCCGAAACGGCAATATCTGGGAAACCACCTTTCACAAAAGTATACAAAAAATATATTTTAAACAGATAAAGAATCCAACTAAATACATACTTGGTTATTCCTTCTTATGTACCATTGTACGGGCTCATGTAACTTTCATTGAAATGAAAATACAATTTTATCAATGATAGAAAAAAATACCTGTATGTATGTATAAACCCATTGGCCCTGAAACTTGAGTCTTGTTTCTGTAAACCACAGTGTTTATTCAAATTGCAATGCAGTAGTTTTATCGTGTTAAAAGATATGCTTGTTCACGATGATTCAAGAAGATCAGGTACCGAGGACTGTAAACACTCCGCGCTCGTACGGCAGGTGCACGCTCACTCCCAGACTCACTGATTCTCCTGCACTTAACGTTTCTTTTATAATGGAAGCCTATCAGCATTGATGATAAGTATTAGTAACAACAGTGTGTTGATGTTCTATTGCATGTCACACTCTCCTCATCCAATAAAGAATGTCCTAAAAATAACTATAATTACCGTAGTAATCTCATAAAAAGTGATATTATAAATATCCATGTCAAACATGTACAATAATGGACACATAAAAGATAAAGCCTGCAACGCTGTTTATTTATAGATTTGTTTTAAAAATGTTTCAACGGAAGTTATGGGCAGGAAAGTTGATCAGACGATACAACAAAATATTCTCTATAGTTATGTTGCAAAAATGCACATAACGGGTCAGTGTGAGCCATGGACCACAGAACAGAAGGGCCAGCCGGGGGCCAGCCGGGGGCCAGCTGAGGGCCAGCTGAGGGCCAGTCGGGCCCCCGACCAGGTAACTGGGGGCATAATTAAGAAAGCGGTGATGAACAATCATGAAAAAAAAATCACCTACTAATAATTTAATGTAAACCAATAAAACTTGTATAGTAAACTGTATATTTAAAGCAGGGGTGGGGGACCTGATCCATAGAGGGCCGGTGCGGGTTTTTGGGATGGCCTCTCAGTCAGCCAATAAGAAAGCAGTGGTTCTCAACTCCAGTCCTGGGGACGCACTGTGATTGGCTGATTGAGAGGTCATCCCAAAAACCCGCACTGGCCCTCCATGGAACAGGCTCCCCACTCCTGATTTAAAGCTACATCACCGGCAGCATTAGTCAGATCTCAACATGTGACGCGAGGGAGAAAAGTGCATCGTACGCTGAGCAGGGCTCGACTATTCAGAAAGAAAGAAACAAAGTGGCAGGTGCCTTAATCTGAATTTCTGAAAAGCAAACAGACAAGTGGACAGGATTTGGACAGATCAACAGCAACATTTCATGCAACCTGAATGCAGCAGGTGAAGATGTAGCAGTAATGAAGAGCAGGCTGATTCATACCTGCTTTCCTAGGTAGTGGTCTATCCGGAACATCTCGTCCTCGTGCAGAGACTTCTTCAGCAGCGTGGCTAGTTGCTCAGCACTGTCCAGGTCATGGCCGAACGGCTTCTCCAGCACCACCCGAAGCCACTGCCCCTGGCCGGGCCTACAGCTGCGGCTGATCTTCTCCGCGACATCAGCATACGTGGACGCAGGAACGGCCAGGTAAAACAGCCGGCCCGCCTCCGCCAGGCCTTCATCTTCTGGCCGCTGTCTGATGTCTCGTGCCAGATTTTCATAATCTTCTGTGGTGTTCAGCTGCTGGTACTGAGCCAGCTTGAAGAACTGCTCCTTCAGCAGAGCACACCGCTCCTCCGACCCCTCCGACGGGCACGCCAGGCTCTTCAGAATCTGAAAGAATTTGGGCTTGCCTTTCTCAGCCTCTGAAAGGCCGCCGCCATAGAAGGAAAAGCTGTACCCACTGCTGACCTGATCAGCATACAGCTGGAAGAAGCTTTGCCAAAGGTACTTCTTGGCCAAATCGCCCGTGCCACCCACAATGACCACAGACACATGGCCTTTCAACTCCTTGCTGGAGCCCTTCTGTGTACATACACTGTCCAGTAGCAAAAAGGTCAACAATGGCCGCCACATCATCACTCCAAGATGGCCTCCACTGCGTTCTACCTAGAATTGTGGGACAGAGCAGAACATAATCACCACTTTCGTCCCATCATGATTTTGGATCAAAGGTTCATTTAAAGCTCTAGGCCCTGCAACATAGACCATAATAAGTGGATGGATGATTCATAATAAGTGAATGGATGATTCATATAAGGTGAAGATCATATAGCGCTCTTTAAAAAAAATAAATGTAAGACGGAAATAAGTTCACTGTTGATTTAATATTCAAAAATGTTTGTATAAAACGGTACACCTCTTCTACAGCACTCATTAATGTATTTAATATGCACACATCATTACAAAATCAAATTACAGTGTAACACACATACAGCAATAGCCTGCAAATAATCCATAAATTATTGATCAAATAATCCATATAATTTCAATAAGATCAGCTGTGATAATCAAATATACTGCTGCAGCACTACTACTGCTGCTAAGAAGCTCAATGTTAAGAGCTCCATTCAGGTTCAATTCAATTAAATTTTATTTGCATAGTCAATTTTCACAACATTACTTTGTCTCAAAGTGCTTCACGTTGTCCTTGCCCAAAGCCAGAGGCAACAGCGGCAAGGAAAAAACTCCCTAGTAGGAAAAAACCTTGAGAGGAACCAGACTCAATTCCGGCGAAGGACAGCAAATTAAAGTCCTGATTTATACAAGCCAAACTGTTAAACTGCTAAAACTGCTGGTCAACTCAAGAATATATATATCAAAGAAAAAGTGCTCTGGAAAATCATCACAGGAACTTAGAAGTCACATTTATATTAAACCATTTTAAAATGTGAAAAAATATGGTTTTATATATTAAGCCTTTATCACATTTTCAAACATACTTTTTGAGAATTGTCACTCCTGCAAAGGTAACATTCAAAATCATTTTGTATGTATGGTCCACAGTCACGTGTATTAATATGTATCTTTTAGTTTTAGCACTGTTTGAAATAAGGGCCGAGCCCTAATTATGTCTGATAAGAAGCAAAAGCTGATTCTGACACTCATGCTTCATGTCCAACTAATGCTAACAGCGACAAACATAGCAGTATTCTAGCAAAGAGTATAAGCACTGTTCATTTGCTGAAGAATGTTCACTAATTCACTATTGATTTACTAACTTTCAGCTTTGCAGTACTTTTGGCCTTGATGGGACAGAGATTTTGATAAAGAGATTGTCCCTACTGCTTGGTTAAAGCACGTCTGCTGGGGAAGGCCAAGATTTTTTTGATGCATTTCATCGCAGGGTTTTTTTTTTTTTGCAAAAGTCACTTATTTATAAAAAAAAAATACACCAACCAGCCAAATCACCACTGACAAACGACGTGAATAACAGTGATTATCTCGTTACAATGGCACCCATCAAGGGTGCCATTATATATTGCGTAAGAAGTTGAAGTTGATGTGGAGCAGGAAAAATGGGAATGTACATGGATCTGCACGACCATGAGAAAGGCCAAACTGGGATGGCGAGACGACTGGGTCAGAGCATCTCCAACACGGCAGGTCTTGTGGGGTGTTCCCAGTATACAGGGGAAGAGTTTGCACCAGGATGCACTATGGGAAGAAGACAAGCCGGCATTGTGATGTTCTGTGCAATGTTCTGCTTGGAAACCTTGGGTCCTGGCATTTATGGGTATGTGGATGTTACTTTGACTTGTACCACCTACCTAATCATTGTTGTCAACCAAGTACAGCCTCTTTCAACAGGATAATGCTCCCTGCCACACTGCAAAAACTGTTGTGGAATAGTTTGAGGAATATGAAAAACCTGACCAAGCATCTGTGGGACGTGCTGGACAAACAAGTCTGATCCACGGAGCCCCCACCTCGCAGCTTGCAGGACTTAGAGGATCTGCTGCTAACGTTTTGGTGCCAGATACCACAGGACACCTTCAGAGGACATGTGGAGTCCATGCCTCAGCGAGTCAGGGCAGTTATGGTGGCATGAGGGGGACCTACACAGTATTACGCAGGTGGTTTTAATGTTATGTCTGAACAGTATATATATATATGGAAGAGACCCATTAAATCAATCTGAATTCAATAAAAAAATAACTGACCTGCTTTTTAACATGTTTTATTTACTCTAAGATAAAGGTAAATCTTATCCACCCAACTTCCAAACCCTTATCTTGGTCAGGATCACAGAAGATCCGTGACGAAAGCCACAAAACACGCGGAGATCATGCAAGCTCAATGCGCAAATAGCGGAGGTGCAATTTAAACCCCCAACTCTAGAGGGCAGGTGACAGTGGGACACTGCGCCACCGAGTAACCCGTCTTATCGCAAAATTTTAATCATCTCATTCCAATTATTCACCTTATTATAAGAATAAGTAGATACTAGATGTAGATACTAAAATGTAAGTGTAAAGCAGTTTATGAACAAGAAAAAGAACTTTTCACAGCTTCAGAAAAGGCAAACATGCAAGAAGCAAAGGACAGTATCAGTAATTTACTAATTTACAAGGCATAAGGTTTTACCAACTAAATATTTACATAGAGAATGTTCCCTGGAACAGGTAGCCTACAGAACAACTGACAAATTAAACAGTAAAATTACAGTAAAGGTATTGCGCAACGTGATCTCTTTCGCCATGTGGCCGGCGGCAGTATTGACTAAACAGCAGTCATGCAAACATAGTCAGGCTACCATCCCTATCAAAGGTTAATAAACCTTAAAGCAACCTTTGGAGTAAACTTTCCGGGATTACTAGATATTATTGTACAAGAAACATTTGAATTTAGTGCCAAATTCGCGTTCAACGACAATCAAGTAGCATAGATTAGTTTAAACATTTTCTCCGTTTTCTGACTGTCAGTCGTGTGACACTCATGCACATGAGAAAATTGTGCAAAAGAATCACTTTAAAACTTAACATCGCGTGTACATGACTTAAATAACCCATTATTGACTGTAGTTATGAAGAGTAGGCAGTTATTGCCAATTTCAAGGGTTACAGCATAATGTATTTTGTCTCAAAGATGTATTATTTCATAACTAAAAACCCAAAGTTTGAAGTAGTTCCTGCATATGAATCTGCAAGGTATTAATGTAATTATAGTATTCATGTAACGGCAGGTAACAGACAGCACTCGTAGTTTCAAATGGTGATTACAAACATTTCCGTAAAAACAAAAAACAACTACTAAAATTACACTAGTGTTAGGAGATTTCAAATATCATTTAATAAGGTCTCCAAAACTTGTTACATTTTGGAATGACTGCATGTTATAGGTGCACGAACGAGCAACCTGTTAGCTGTCTAGCTTTCGTGAATTAGTATTAGTTTAGGACTTAAACAGTGGTTTTCTATGCAGAGTCGTATAGCTTATACGTGGTGATCATGGTAATAATGCACGTACCTCATTCCAGCGGCGCCTCCCGAAGTGTCACGCTAGCTGCCTTAAGATCGGTACCGACACTCCGTAACGCGGAGCGGCAATCGGGGCTCCTTCGGAAGAAACGCAAGTCGGCACGCGATCGTCCGGACTCGATGACGTCATCGGCGACGTTTGACGCCTCGTGCGCGGAGTCCCACCCAAATGGTTCACGAAACGTGTCCAATCGAATGGAAAGGGAAATGCCCCGGCTCGCGGATCCCGAGTGCGTGCTAGTGTCGGACTAGGTCGATCGAGCCGGCTGCTAAAATGAGGTTTCCCTTATTTTGGGAACATGTTGCGTATATTTCACACAACATAGTAGGTGCATTTTAGAAAGAGTTATAGAATTATAAACTGTTCAATTGTTCTCGGACTGAGACCGAATGAAGCGAAACAACTGAAAAGTATCAAAACAGAATGACTTCCGGATGTCCTATTCGGGGTAGCCACGTGACTTTGTCACCTTGATACGGACTTAACTATGTTCCTTTACAGAAGTATAGCAAAGGTTTCGAAACACTGGCAGGTGTGTATGACTACAGTGGATCGAAGACACAATATACAGTTATTGTCAGGCACATCATTCCTCTTTTTTAGGCTCTGAAAGCAGTGGTGGCTTTAAATAAGAGTCTAAGGAGAAGGTCAAAGCCCAACTACAAAGGGTATCTGCAGTGACCCTTACAGCGTAAATAAAACACAATTTGATGGAGCGAAAATACCTTCCCTACTCTGTACCAGTGAGAGGCTTGTGCAGAAGCAAGTGGGACGTCCCACACTGAAGCTTAGGCCAGAGGTGGAGACACGCTGGGCCAGCAGGACCCACAGCAGATGCCGGTCCCAGTCGTGCTGCTGTCTAGGGGGCTCTCTGGATATTCAGCTCCCTCACTAGCACCACCAGAAGTGTTGATGCTTGTATTTAATCCAGTGTGGGTTAGAGGCAGAGACAGGAGAACCTTCCTTCTGGCCCGATCACTTCATTAGAACATGTCTTAGGTGTCAGCAGACTTATTCTGCACATTAGTTAACATGACACATTCCAACTGTGTCTTGAGTGCCCCCTAGTGGTCTTACAATAAATGTTCAACTGCTACTGATTTTTTTTTTTTACATATTTTATTTGCTGTTTTTAAAAAAAAAAAAAAGATTTAAAAAAATACATTTTAGCAAAATATATTAGAATCTTTGCTTTATATCTTAACTTAATGTATTTTTGTGCCTTCTGATTTGTGAGGTCAGAGGTCACTGGTACATGATCAGTATAGGGCTTGATTGTTACTGTTATCTTAGCTTTCATATCTACCAGGCTGTTTGATATCATCATTCTCAGTCCCCAATGTGCTGAATCTGGGTCCAGCTGGCCCTTGTAAGCATATTTGCTCAGACGTGCAAATATCCCCTTTGCTACCTGCCGGATCGGCAGGAGGGCTTTCTCTCAGCATTAGGCTCCTATAAGACCTTGGCTCCAGCCTCTCATGTCCTCTCTGGGCAGGCGCCCGCATGGGGTCTCCGCGGTGGTCAGTGTTCCAGCTTTCAGCACAGACAGAGGTCTCACACGCTGATTATAGCATTTCCGTTGTCATTACTGCAGCATTCCCAGTTTCTGCTTAGCATTCATTGGCTGTCTGGCCATAAGCCCTTAGTGGGAGACTGGAAGATTTCCCATAACCGCTTCAACAGTGCCAGTCCAGTTACTGGGGAGTTTCTTAGTATCAAGCATGCAGTATTAGGGTCAGATCAGGTTTGCCTTCTTAAGTATTATTTAGAAACCCCTGTTAAACCTTCTTACATATTGGTAGATTGGAGGAGGAACCCCATCTGAAATAAAAAAACAAATTCCCACACACCCAATGGATGAGGGTGACCTTATTTGGTTACTGAAAGGCTAAGTAAAATATTTAACAGAGGATCGCTGTGCTAGGAACAAATGTCTTATGTAGAAAGAACTGCACAGTATGTCCATTTAAACCTTGCTTAGTCCATATACCTGCAGTTACTCTATCTAATGATTAGTAGACGTGTCACACAGTGCAGAAAATGGCCAAGCACCTTCTCAGAGAAATACGGCAGGTCCCTGTATCTAGAGTATCCAGAGTTTGTGGAGGGAAGAGTTGGACAAAAAGCTAATGTTGACAATAATATTGTTATTGGAGCAATATCTTGACACATTCCAAGTGGGGGTGGATCAGAAATAATCTGCTTCTTACACGACAGGGGGAACTTGCAGTTTTGTTTGAGAACAGTGTTAGGCCGGAATGGATGACATCGTGAAGTCGTCCCTACTATTACAGCGAACGCAGAGATAAAGGTGCACCAGGGAGTCAGCTTACACACTTTCCTGCCAAAATGGGTCATTTTTTTAAACAGAGGAGTGTGTATGCTGGACCTCCTGGCCTGAAGAGGAAGCTTAACATCAGCCAGCAGCAGCAGAGATGTTTTCTCAGGATCTCAGGTCCTGCTGCTCCTAGCCCGCCCTGGCCTTTTTTCTAAGGTGTCTCTCGGTAATGGCATATGCAAATCAGACTCAGAGAATAATAAAAAAATTTCCAGCCTAAACTGAACAGAGTATAACCATTAAATGATTGGTTCCAAAGAGATGAACAATTTATGGAAAGATTTCTGCTGACACAGTGGGAAAAACAAGCAATATTACATTTAGTGTATCAGGCACTTTTACTTTTATGTTTATGAAAATTATTCAAGGCTGTTTACTCCTTACAATTTAGATTTATTTGGAATAACAAAACACACTATATTATAGGAGATACTCTAATTAAAAATACTGCAAATAATGAAAATCTAAGCAACTATCATTTTCATATATTTAGACAAAACTCTAATTTCATTAATGAAATTAGTAACAACACATCTTATGAATAAGACAAATTTACTTGCATTTAGGAATATTGTCTTATTTGAGGAAATCTTACCAAGTACAATTTTAATTCTTTATCTAACTTCTTACACTGACAGATAATCCTGCTGGTTTTAGGCTGTCTGTCTGCAAACAGGATCAGTTTATCTTAAGTTTGAAAGGTCATTTTTTTGCAGCTTCAATGACAGAGGGTTTAATGTATTCAATCCTTAGGCAATTGACCAGGATTTCAAATTAAACTGGATAAAGAAATGTTTAATACTCACTTACATTGGTTACGATTCCCTAATTTGGTCTTTGACAAAGGTCGGTGGTCCTGGTCCAGAGAGTAAAAAGATTTAGTTTCAACTAGCCAGTTAAGTACTGTGACTGTGACTCTTTATACTCATGTGGTTGGTTGAAATACCCACCTCTGGTTTATCAACACTATAGTGCATTGTTTTTACGCTCATGCGGTTATAAACAGTACCAACACCAGAACTAATTACGACAAGGGGGTACGTTGGGGGAAAAGAGGATGAACCTTTTTATTAAAGAAACAAATTAAAAGTCAGTGTCCTTGGTGGGTGGCAGTTAGGGGGTATGAATGCCCCCCCCCCCCCCCTCGTGATGCCCACCTGGATGCAGAGGCAGTCGACTGCCTATCAAACATTCTCATTCTCACAAGCAAACGCTTGTTTCCTGGAATATCACATTCATCCATAATTACTCCCCAGATACCTGCAAACTGACTTGAACAAAATATTCTTATCTGTGGTCCCCTGAATGATCAAGGAGACTTCTAATGATTTAATGATTGTGTAGCACTGAAAGTCACAGAGAGTTTCCGGTACAAGATGGAGGAGCTCCCCTGATACCCAGGCACTAACACATACAGTCACATGCTGTGGGCAATTTAAAAATGTCTATGTCCTGCAGGAAAAAACCCGTACAACATGGGGAGAATATGCAAACTCCACACACACACAGTTGGGGTTGGATTTAAACCCCCAACCCTGGTGTTTATGTGGTCATAGTGCATCCTGCTGAGCCAATGATTATTATGCCATCACTATGGTTCTAGTGCATCTTACTGAGCCAATGATTATTAAGCCATCGCTATGGTTCTTGTGCATCTTACTGAGCCAGTGATTATCATGCCATCTCTATGGTTCTAGTGCATCTTACTGAGCCAATGATTATTATGCCATCACTATGGTTCTAGTGCATCTTACTGAGCCAATGATTATTAAGCCATCGCTATGGTTCTTGTGCATCTTACTGAGCCAGTGATTATTATGCCATCGCTATGGTTCTAGTGCATGTTACTGAGCCAATGATTATTATACCATCACTTTGGTTCTAGTGCATCCTACTGAGCCAATGATTATTATGCCATCGCTATGGTTCTAGTGCATCTTACTGAGCCAATGATTATTATGCCATCGCTATGGTTCTAGTGCATCTTACTGAGCCAATGATTATTATGCCATCGCTATGGTTCTAGTGCATCTTACTGAGCCAATGATTATTATACCATCACTTTGGTTCTAGTGCATCCTACTGAGCCAATGATTATTATGCCATCGCTATGGTTCTAGTGCATCTTACTGAGCCAATGATTATTATGCCATCGCTATGGTTCTAGTGCATCTTACTGAGCCAATGATTATTATACCATCACTTTGGTTCTAGTGCATCCTACTGAGCCAATGATTATTATGCCGTCACCATAATCCCCCTACCCACCCTCCCTTCCATATTACTCATTTAGTTTTGTGTCATAGATGCAGCACCGGTCCAAGCCAATGTGGTCCCCGAGGCTAAATGAAATTGGCTGGCAAGCTGGTGCCCCCTCAGAAGCTGGCGCCCTAGGCGGCTGCCTGTGTCACCTATAGGTTTCACCGGCCCTGTGTAGTTGCATCCAGTCGCTAATTAGTTGCAAGTACATCTAATTGAAATCAGAGTCGTGTATCCAGAGTCATGCCGTGCTGGCCAGCGGTGGTGCTGTGAGTGAAGGCGGAGTGCATGTGCACTGACCCTAAGGGGAGTGCAGTGGCGTTCGCTTTTAACAGCCCTGCGTCCTTGCACACGCAGCGCTTATGCAGGAGCTGCTGCAGCAGTCCAGGAGCACTGCTGAGGTGTGCAGTTTGTGCTGCCACAGGGATCTGGCGAGAGCAGGAGGCAGAGAGAGAGAGAGAGAGGCAGAGAGAGAGAGGGTTGGCCAGGGGAGATAACAATGTCATTCTGTTTGGCAGTCAATGCTGCAGTCAGCTCCACCAAGCCTAGCAAATACACCAAGCCTTTCACCTCATCTCCCTAACGCAGCAGTGAGTATCAGTTCATTTTTTTGTTTAGTCACCTTCATTTCTATTCTCTTTTTCTTCTGTCAGGGATTGTCTTTAATTGAAATACTTAGGGCTATTTATTTTGCTATGATATCACTAGTTTTATGCTTCACCTTTTCTAAAGATGTGTTCTTAAATAGCACCTTTCATTGTATAAAATATTTCCTTGGCTGAATGTTAGCTTCACAAACACAAAATGTACAATTTTTTAATAAACCATATATGTGCTGTACTGCATTAGTAACTTGGACAGTTTAAGAATTACGAAGCATTGTGCTGGAATGCACATAGCAGAGAAATGTATGCTCAGATGTTTAAAAAAAGAAAGTAGATAAATTTAAATGACCCCTTTAAGCGGTGATCCAGATGTTTTCCTTGATCTATTTTCTGAGCATGTACTACAATTTTCAAGCTCCTGTGTCTCATTTTGATCCGCTTTCTTGCTAGTTGAAGTTGCAAGTACATTGAACATGGTGTTGTAGTTAAGGGAATCGGTGTGACCATTATAGTTTGCTGAGTGGTCCAGGCAGGGCAAACGAGCCACAGCACAAGCGTAATTCACACTCCATGTACTGGGGTGCAGACATGTTAATGATGAGTTTAGACTGACTGGAATTTTGTTTCATGGAGCTGCAGGAAACTCTGGCATGGACCGTAGGGATGCTTTTGGGACAGGAGCTCTGAGGCATGGTGAACGAGCATCTTCAGACCCCCCCTGAAAGATCCATCTCTGTGAAAAGCAGAAGCACTTGTAATTCTCCCAGTGTGTCAACAATTGACTGCTGTTTCATTTTTCTATTTATTTTCTGATTGGTGATCTTTCAGACACTCTATGAATTCTTACACCCTGACCAAATGTGAAAATAATACAATATGTGGACTTCAGTCTTTGCACAGACCAGTCAAATGAAATGTCTGTGTATTGAATTTTCTTCGCATTTGGTTAGGATGTAAAAGTTAAGAGCGTTTAGTCCAGAAATTTTGACATAGCAGCACTGTGAAAAATGTGTACAGGTGTGGGACAGAATAGAAGGCAAGCGGGCCATCGTCATAATTCAATATACCTTTTATACATTTCTGCCATGCTAAATTGTAGCATTTCTGCTTAAGCAATGACTTTCACTTTAGACGACAGGCTGTGTCTCCTTCACATATATTAAGTGAAGTGCAACACTTACTTAACATCCTTTGCAGATTTTGTTCTCATCTCTCCAGGGCAATATTGCTGCATGCATATATGCAGGGCAGAAATTGATACAGTACTTTTGTGAATGTTCCATTCTAGCGTCCTCCAGTGCTCTGTGATGATGTAATCAATGCAGCAGCTCTCAGACTTGCTGCTGTAAGAGATCATTGCTTCCTTTCACTCATTCCCTTTTTTCCTCTCTCTCACTCTGAAATGAACCTTACAAAGTAGCACAATGCAGATAGTACTAGAAGCTTGCTAGCTGATTATGCACAAGCCATGAGTCCTTGCCAATCCTATAAAACCTTAAAGTTTTGTTCACTTGATTTACGATGTTATTTTTTGCTCTGGTTCAAATAATGATATATTAAATGTTACATTCACAATGAGTATATTTGCCTGTAGATGCAGATCTTCCTTTTTTAGTTCCGCTTGCGGTGGGATCCCCTTTACAGAATTTCCAGTTTCAGAAGAAAAAAACCCTTATTCACATCAGGGCATGCAAACGCTGCAATTGATCAGGGATCTAGCTGATCTGTTCCCAACCAGTCACCAGTACAGAGTAAGCTATTGCAGCATAAGCTGAAGCACAAGACAGGAGAAAAGTCCTCCTCAAGCAAAAAATATTCTAATGGAGATTAATGCCTTGATTAATGCCTGGAAATGTGTGCTCCGTGTGCCAAAAAAGAGACAACAAACTTCTCCAAAGTGAATTATGTGTAGGCAAGGGTAATGGTGTAAGTCATTGTGAGAGTGTGTCTTCAAGATATTACTCCTGATCCACATATCTCGTATTAGGCAGTTAGATAGGGAAAAATAGGACATGTTCATGTGAGTAAAGAAAGAACTGCTTTAGGAGATCAGCACATCTGTGGTCCTGCGTTCCTGTTATATGGTCATTGCAGTTAGAAAAAAATCTACTGTATATACGGGGTGAAAGAGTATAGAGGTGTGTATAATGTAGACAACAACTGTAACAAAATGAAAGAATGATTGATTGATTGATTGAATGATTAAAATTAGTATAGAGATTAGTAAGGTTGTATTAATTTTATGCACTACTAAGTGCATATATGCTCTAATTTATGCACTGATAAGTGTTCTTGATTTCTAGTATAATACTCCAAAAACCAGGACTACACTTGATATGTTTGGCATTAAAAAACTGACCGAAGGACAAACAGATTGCAAGAAATTATTTGTCAGTGTTTCTGTTCCGTATCTCAGTGCAGAACTTGAGGACTGAGATGGAAGCCTTATTCCTGTTACATAGGTGAACAGTCCCACGGCCACAGATGGCTAACGATACATAAGGAATATGTATTTTTTGGCACTGAGATAGTGTGAGAGAGGGGAGGCCCTGCATTCACCTGAAGCTTGTTGCTAATTACATAAATCAGTCCGTTTGTTTAGGTGCTACAAAGGAGAACCCAAGCCCAGTCCTGTGATTCCTTTATAGACTTAGTGCCCATCTTGTCTTGCCGTCTCACACCCACCTTTGCTAGAGCTGAAAGGACCGTCTTTTGTATTTGTGTCTCTCCAGCAGTTTCTTGAAGCCCCAAAACCAAATAAAGTCCCCGCTGAGTCCTCCTGTGCTATGGATACGTTCATCACCACCTGGAGTAACTTTTATTTATTTTATGTAATAGTGCCCTAAAAACCAAAAAGAAGCCAAAAACAAACAAAAAAAAATAGTTTAGTCTGTTTAAGGAGTTACTGAAGTCAAAAAACAATTCTTTCTCAGCAAAGAAAATATTTTGAAGAAAATCAAAAACTGAATGTCTTGCATAAGTTCAACTCCTACACCTTAGTATTTGGTAGAGCCACCTTTTGCTGTGATAACGTCTGTAAATATATCCTCCTGAGAAAAAAAAGTGTCCTTCAATTGTAGGTTATTTGTCTTTGGAGGAAATAAGACGTCTTACAATTTAGATTTTTTCAAATTCATTCTTATTTTAATTTCACAGCATGTCCTCTTTAGTGCACAACAAGAATAAATACGTTTCCCAACATCAGTGAAAAAATAAATGCAAAAATACAATGTCCACTACAATGGACATAAATGAATAGGTCGGGTCTCAGGAGGATATTTGTGTAAGTAGATTCCAGCTTTTTACACTGTGCAGGAATGATTTTGCCCAATCTTCATGACAGGCTTGCTCCGAGTCCTTTTGATTGGTTGGATGTCACTGGTTGACTGCAGCTTTCAAAGAAAGCCACGGATGCTCTCTGAGATTCAGATCTGGGCTTTGACCTGGCCCGGTAGCATAATGTATGGTATGGTATAGTATGGTATAGTGTACTGTAGTGTAGTATGCAAATGAAACAATTGACTGTGGGGAGTACCTTTCAGTGATGCAAGGGTGTTAAACTGCAAAATACAAACCAGGAAGACTTTTGTAGCACAAGATTCACACAAAATGTCGACCTTCCACTTCACCACCCTTGATACATTAAATATCATGCTCCCTGTGTAAACGGAAGTTGTTCAAATGTTATACATCCGTTTCTTCAACCACTATTTCCTTGTTTTCAGTAACATTTTTGGCACAGCTTCCATTTATCCGTCATTCTCACCCTGCAGAATTCTGTAATGTGTCAGGTTCTCCGATAAGCTTAATCAGGGCTTCATAACCAGTTGTTCAGAAACCCTGGGATAAATATACTGATCAATTTTAAATAAAACCTGCTTCTACTTTCATCATCATTTGATGAATAAACTGTTGAAATATTAAGCTTATCATCATACAGTAATGAATTACTCACAATAAAACCCATTCCTACACCACACCTGCCATTCATGATGTATTGCACTGCAAGGATTTTGTCTTTTCACCCTAATCAACCTTTTTCTGCAAATGCTGCTGCCTTTACCATCAGTCTCAGACAGAGAGGGAGGGATTTGATTATTTGCTCCTCCAAACAGAATATGCAGCAGTACTGAACAGTAGAAATGTAAGGTGATACTTTATTTTCTGTTTCTTGATGGATGGCACAGTGGCTTAGTGGGTTGCACTGGAATGCCACCCCCCAGATCTTTGTGCTTGGAGTTCACATATTCTCCTTTGTCTGTGCAGGTCACCTATGGGCATCTCAGTTCCCCCATGCAGTCCAAAAATATGCAATTGGATGAATTACCCTCTTTAAGATGCCTGTTAGTGTGTGACTTGGTGACTTGGTGGGTAGTACTGCTGCTTCACACTTCTGAGTTGGAGGTTTTTTCAATCAATAATTGTACAAAATAAGCTAGTTCTGTGTTTGAGAAGCGGACCAATAACGGGGGGGATTCACCAAATGCCTAAGCTGGAGAGCTAACTCTGTATTTGAACCTTGTTCCCTTGTGTTACTTCACAGTGGTGACCCTTTCAATCAAATCTGCATCCCATGGATCTGTTTACAAGCAGTGAAGTTTCACTATTGATTGTAAGACACAAGAAAGGATTAATTGTTCCAGATGTAGGGAAATTTTGTGAAGGTACTGTGCCTTTCAACAAAGGGGGATGGAGTTTTTTCCAATGCTCCTAGGATAGGAATCATACCAGGAGGGGTCATGGAGCAGTGGGAGTCGTCTCGGCAGCCGGGGGTGTCGGAGGGGCATGGATACCCTGGCAGATTCAGGGGGGGCAGCACTTGGCAAGGGGCCCTGTGATATGTAGAATTATATGTAAAATTGGGCAGGAGGGCCCAAAGTGACATTCTTTCAGGTGGTGCAGAATTTCTACCTATGCCCTGAGAGTTGTCCTGGAACCAGAACATTCTGGAAACGAGTCTCACGTTGCTTCCTCTCTGTCCTGAATGTGTGCAGGAGCATTTCAAGTCAGCATGGAACTCACCTCTAGGACTGTGGGATGTCTGGTCTGCCAGAGAACGGGAAGGAAGCTCTGGTGTTCAGCATATAGGATGGCAAAAAACTAGCACAATTAAATATTTAAATATTTTTGGTGGTCACCTCCTCTCCGTCAGTCCTCTGTCCGTCATTTTGTTCCCATTCTGCTTTAGTGCAATTTTTCATTATCCTAATCATAGGACATTTTTTATTAATTAACCCTGACTTCAAAAAAACCACCTCAGACCACAGGTATTGTCTTACGTACAAAAGGAAAATACCAGTTTAAATTTCCTTCTATTACTTTGAGACTCACAATTTCACTTAAAAAATAAGATGTGCAGCATGAGATCTGCTTGTTCTTTAGTGAGTTTGGAAAGAAAATGGTGATAGAATGACAAGCTAAGGTACTCTCTGAAATATAAAGATGTATCATGTGACATTTACATGTGCTTTATGTAGCAGGCACTTTGATGCTCAATAATTGTACAAAATAAGCTCTAGTTCTGTGTGTGAGAGAGGAAATGATAACTTAGGAATTCACCAAGTGCCTAAGTTGGAGAGTTAGGGTTATATTTGTACCTTGTGCCCTTTGTCAATGAGTCACTTAACAAGGGTGTCCCTTTCCTTCAAATCTGTGTCCCATAGATCTGTTTATGAAGAATCAAGTTTCACAATTGATTTTGAGACACATAAAAAGATACAATTGTTGCAGAAGCCAGACACATTTTTTTATGCTGTACATCAGATAATATGAGTATGGTAAGAATTACGATTTATTTTCTAGCGTTCTTTACATATACAGTGGTGCCTGCGGTTCACAAACGATTTGGTTCGTGACCAAAAATTTTATGAAAAAAAATGCGTTGGCTCTCATACAAAATTTGGTCGACAAACAGATTCCTAGAGCAGATTCCTCTTTTATACTAGTGTAGAACTGGCGGGGCGCGTGTCCCAGCATGCCCCGTGTGCAATCGTAAATAGAAGGAGCACAACAGGCAACCAACGAGCACCGAACCTAAATACACAGACAGGAAACACAAGGTTGTAAGACCCCGAACTGCAAGATGCACACACAGTGGAAGATTTACACACGCTAAATATACGCGAAGATCGGGCCGAGTACACACAAGACAGGGGCAAGCACACGCACAACAATAGGGAAATGCAACCATTAACATTAACAACAACAATACAGGGGTTAAGGACTATTAATAAAGAGCGTGATTTCCCTGGCAAGCAAGTTTCCATGTTTCTCTCTGCTCCCGCGATGCCTCAGTCGAAGCACAGGTCAGCATGCAGACGGAGGACCAGGCCACTGCAGGGCTCACACGATTTAGAGACGCACCCATCCACGTGTTTTGTACTGCAGGAGGAAACCAGAGTACAGGAGAGCGGCCACCATGTAAACTCTGCACACAGAACACGGGTGGGATTCAAACTGCAAAGCCTGCTGGATACCCACTGTCAACACGCCCAATTCTGCTTCCCAGAGACGTTCAAAACCTCCGAATAATGTTTAGGTGTCTGACATTGTCTTAAGGTAATGCTTTTTTTTAGGGTTTTCTACGTTTGGAAGCTTAAAGCAATATTTCCGTTCTCCGTATCCCTCTTTCACTTGTTATTTGTGCGTCTGCCTTGGAAAATTGTGGCTTCATTTGAGACTTCCTCATATCTATGCACGCCTCAATGGAGACTTCCCCATATCTGAGGCCTCTTATCACATGACGTGACAGTTACTGAGGACGAGGTTCAGAATACCACGTAAAACAGTTTCATCCTCTCATCCTAACACCCTTCAGTGTTTCCTTTACAAAACATGCATGCAAACAGAAATTAATAGACACACTCAATGTCCTTCAGTATTCATAAATTATTTAAAATAACTGAAAGCACGGGACTGTGTGAGTGTGAGTCATAGCACGTCTATTTCTGTACTTGTGGTGTGTGAGTATTTGGATCACAGGTTATAGTAAGATACAACTGCAGAGTGCTTCTCTTATAGCCATAGTTTGGCGGTTTCTATTAGAGAGACATATATCTATATAGTTTTGAAAGCATCCTATATCATCACAGTATGAACATGTATACTGGCAGAGATGTACTGTAAGAGTACTAATATATAGGATTTGGCCAAGGGATTGAAGGGATTCACGTTCTCCACCTACCTTGGTATATTAGCTATAAGTAAGTGCCCCATTGGTGGCTTCTGATTAAATTGTTACATTTCTTGGGCTACCCTGTGCAAGAAACTCTCCAAACTTTGAAAAAAATTGTAAAGATTTTATTTTTCTAATTTAAAAAAGTATTGACCTTTGCAAAGACACCTAGTAGACATCATGTTGTAATTCTTTTTCTAATACACTGTAATTTATGAAAATCCTTAAATGCCTATATTGGTATTCAGAAATTGTGAAAAGCCAGTGCCATTAGTAGCTGGCCATGACTGACGTTTCTTTCCTTTACAAGACTTATCTTACTTTTGCAGAGCGATCATCTGTTTCACTGGCAGAAGGCAGAGCGTAAGACCGTACTCTTGGCCATCAGGCCAGGAGCTACACCGTTCTGTAGCAAGTCAGTGAGCTGCTGCATCTACGAGCTGAAAGGCCGTGGCAGAACATGGCACGAGGGACAGAGGAGAGTGTGTTGGATCTGGCTGCTGTGAGAGCTTCTCCGGCAGTGTCTTAGCTGGTTGTTGTGAGGAAAAAGAACAAAGCAATCAGCAAGTATACTGCTACAGAAACTCTTCACGCTATGAGGCCTCATCCATCTTACCCACTGCTGTCTCAAACCCTGACCTTGAGAGCCGGGTGGAGAGCACTGAGGTAAGATTCATCTGTCATTTCAATGCAGGCGAAATGATGCTCATTACGGTGTGGAACAGTACGTTTTAACTTTAAAGGTTTTAATATATCAAATACTAATTTTAAAACCACAGTCGTTTGGGATATTTTGTTCAGTCAGAATCAACATCCTGGCATGAGTATGAACGCAGTGCCAAGACAAAATTATATAAAAAACAATAAAGAGAATAAAAGACACTACTACAGAAATCCTAGTACCTGTACAAACTTGTGTGCTTCTTGTTCAGTAGCTGGAATTGAACAGTTCTCTCCAAATGTGGCCCAGATCCTGACACTACCAGCACGCCAACTCAAAAGCAGTGATGAAGGGGTTTCCCAAGAGGAGGCTGTGGGGCTATAATTCCGCTACCCGCCCCTTCGTCTGGCTAATGTTGAGCTGCAGGTTGTTCTCCCTGGACCCCAAGACAAAGTCCTCCACTAGTCCTCTGTCTCATCTCCAATACTGATGTTTCTGACAATAGAGGAATCATCCAAGAACTTCTGTAGATGGCAAGAGCTGGTGTGGTCCTGGAAGTCTGAGGGTATGGGGTCAGTTCCCAGCGGTGCCCCAGTGTTGCTCCCCACCATCTCCTACACATGGTTCTGTTGCCTCACGACCTGCCATTGGTTGGTCAGGCAGTCTATGGTGCTGGTTCTCCAATCGGGGAGGTGGGATGGTGTTATAAGTCACAGAACATGACCCTGGAGAAGTCAAAGAACATGATTCTGATTGTGGCCGGCTTTGTCCAGGTGGGAGTCGGCTCTGTGAAGTGTGTGGATCAGAGCATTGTCCACACCTTGTGCAGGCAAGCTGCAGGAGATCCAGCTGGTGTGTTAGCAGGGCTGATTCAGTACCAGCCTCTCAGAGGTCTTCATAAAATATGAGGTACTGTAAGAGCGACTGGTCTGAAGCTCTCAAGGGAGCTCGAGCACCATTTCTTTGTAATGGGGACTACAGAGGATGTCTTCCGGAGCTGGGCCACCTTCAGGGGTACTGAAGGTCCCCGCAGAGCTAACTGGCACGTCTTCTTCACCTTGGGGCTGATTCCATTCGGCCCAGCAGCTTTGCCTGTGCAGAGTCTCCCATAGTCTTTCCTCACCTGGTTAGCGGACACAGACAGACCGGGATGTGGAGTAGCGCTGTCTTTTATGGAGAAGCATAGGAAGGTGTGAAGGTTGTGGAGGTAGTGAGAGGAACACTGAGGGCTGGTTCCCACCCACTGCCCATGATTGGTGACATAAACGTGACCCCACAGGGTGGGTCAGCAGGGCTAATTAACCAGTTGCCAGCATGTTGGCTAGTTAGCTTTGACAACTGCTAATCTATGAAGAAAAAAGTAGCTCTGCTAATTAGCGGTTAGCCGCCACTGGTTGTACTGAAAACATTCAGCATCCTCTAGGGCTTGTGGCATGACATAGGATGACCATGGCGGCGTTGGTATAAGTATGCGACACATTGTTTGCACTGACGTGTTTGATTTTGTTTTGTCCAGAGTTGCTTGAATGATGCGGCGGATATGGACACGCCATAGCACACACGGCATAATGCTGGACCGTTCCTGTTCCTGGATGTTCACACTTCTTGCACCAATATGCCTTGCAAACTTATTCTTCGATGCCATGCAGGCCTCAGTAGCACTGTAGAGTGTAGCTGCTTTTGGTATAGTATGGATGTTTTACTAAAAAGAAGTATTTTACTCAAATTAACCATGCATTATGGATTTGCAATGCACAATACAATAGACACTTATATAGTGTTGTGATTACAAACATATATTTCTATTTTATTTTTGCTAGCAGTCATCTGGAAGTCTTTTCGAATCCCATCCTGAGGAATCATATAAATGCTGGAATTACTGGGCTTCCTCAGTCAGCCGTTCTTCAAATCCAATAGCATGTTTGTTTTCAGTCTTATTATAGAGGGTAGAAAAGGTGTTTACATACTTACATATGGTCTGATCTCCTTTCTGACTTCCTGCTACATTTCCCGTGGCTGTGAGCACCTGCAGCTGTACACATGCATGCACTGTGCATCCTCTGGTCACTTGTTATTATTTGAGTTTTTTCCTTTTTGCCTCGTTACATAAAAAGAGAAGCAGGGCTTTAAGAAGACGGAATAAACAATATGTAGAGATGCATGATATATCATTTACCATACCGATATCGCCGGCCGATATATAAACTTTATAAATATACAAAGTTAGCAGCACCAGAGCTAAAGACACGACCTCTGAAATAATGGAGATTATTTTTTCTGTGGGGGGGGCTGCCCCTGGCCAATGAACGATCAGAGAATGTTTGTGTCGTGGACTGGACCATCCACATTGTTTCAATTTTTTCATCTCGCATCCGGCTCTCAAATGCCTCAAATGTCTTTGTGCCAAACCTCCATGACAAAAATGACGTCACAAAGGTCGCACGCACTGTGGCACTGTGACACATCAGCAGTAAGTGTACACCAGCCGTGAGGCTAGTGGTCTGGGGGAGGTGCAGGACTGACAAGTGAGACCTACATCTAAGTCTGACATAGAAGAGATTCAGCTCATTACAGCCACGTAGAGAGATAGGTAGTGATATTACACCTCTCCCCCCAGGTGGAAAAATCTAGCAAGGGGGACCCCCCAGGTCAGCAAACCCACCGAGGGGGGTTTTGGTAGGACTGTAAGGTTGCTGGACGTCCATGAAATTTATTTCTGGCTAAGGGACAGGCTCATTAGCCCGGCCTCTGCCCCCCCCCCCCCCCCCTCCACCCCCACGTTCCCAGCTGGCCTGCAGCTGCTGATGATCCTCATCCTTCTCCATGCTTCCATCCTGCTGTTCTGCCCCCTAGCAGTTTTTCCCTCATAGAGCTGAATCTTCAGTCCCACCTGCACCTGCTTAATCGCCTCCTTCTCGCCGTACCTGAAAGTCCTCTTCTTCTAGTTTAGCAAGCCCTTCAGGTTCTCTGTTGCAGGAAAAGCAGTGCACTGCCTTTGTGTGTGTAGTCTATGATACAGTGGCTGAGTCCCTCGATGACCTCCTTGCATGACTCATAGACTATGCTCCAGTCTGTCTCCACTATGTCATCCTGCAAAGTCTCCACAGGAACCTTATGCTCCTGGTGGTGACTGGTAGCCAGTGAATTACTGGTTTGTAGGTGGGAGTAAAATGTACCATCAGCAGTGAGTAATTCAGGTCCAGAGAGTAAAAGTCCAGACCAAGACTTTGGTTCAACCAACCGAGTACTCTGTGATTATGACTCTTTATACTCAACTGGTTGGTTGAAACAAACTCTTGGTCTTGGTCTGTGTACCATAGTGTGATTGGAACTGCTCAGGGTTGGCAGAGTAGTGGACTTATGCAGTATGTCTCCCACATGTCCAGGGTCCTGTTTCCACTTGTAGTGCAGTTCACAAACTGGTAAAAATTGAATAAAACATTATTAAAATCGCCAAAAAGAGCAATAACGCACTGTGATCAGTGGTGTTTGCTCACACACAGAACGTATTACCTCCATATTCACAGCAATATTTGTATTCTATTTGTAGTCAATGCGGTTAATTAAATAAAACCCATTTTTTTAAACGTTTCCATTTTAATAATCGCTCAGGTTTATTTGGTGTTAAATTCGGTCGCAGTCATAAGGCCATATGTCACTCGCTAAGTAGAAACCATAGCGTAGGTAGCTGGTGGATCCGAAGGTCTGTGTGTATACGTGCTTAGGGAGCTACAAACAACAAATCATTTAATGCGTTTTTGGTGAATTAAAGTTTTCTTTTCGATACGGAGTTCATTCCTGCAATTAAACCAGTATTTCACGACTGAGTTACTACGATTTTTTTTCCGATTCCAGTACGATGTGACAAGTCATATAACATTAACAATGCACATTTAAACTCCTGAGCAATTTTGCACGTCTAAACCTGGGTCAAAAACAAACATTTGTTCTCCCTGCACGAATACATGCACTGATCCCAATCGGTACGTTACACTTGGATATTTAAAGTTACTGGTTTTAGAAAAAACTTCAACGTTTTAAGTGACTATATTTATTATAACAAACTCCAAAAGCAGCCTCCTAAAGCCACGGCAAAGTGACAGACGCTCGACATAAGGACTCCTTTACTAAATAAAGCTTTACACCGGCTGACATGCAGACAGCATTTGCGGTATGGCCGCTTAGAGGACGCGCACCGAGCTGCCCCCTCCGCCGCCTCAGCTCCCTGTACTTTTAGGGGTAGGCTTTTCCCTTCACCTAAACTCATTTACATATTTAATACGACTAAAACTTTCTTCCCTGTAATAATTTCGGACTTCCGGGTAAAAAAGAACAGTCTATACCGGAATTATTGAGGGTGGGGGTATTAGTCGGTTCTTAATCAAGCGGCAGCCAAAAAATGTTTAGTTTTGTTTTCACGTGTTGGACTTGGACCATGGACCTGTTATTAAATCGGACTTTTAGGAGGAATTTTCTAAATCTAGCTCTTTAGCTTCTATAGCTTCATAATTTCATAATGTAACTGCTCTGCGCAGCCTAACTTCGTTTTTGCGTCGCAGATAGTTTAGTCTGAAAAGGACTTTACGAAAGTGTGAGCGCAGTGCGCAGTCATATGCTAAATATTAATGTACAGGATTCAAATTATGGCAGATCGTGCAAAATGAAGTTATTTATATTTATCTGGACAAGCGAATGTGTTACATAAATTGTAATACACTATGTGATCATGGCCGGGAGGAATGAGACGGAGGTCTACGTTTATCAGCAGGTTGTTGTTTTGTTTTCTTGTGCGCTGTCATTTTTTGGCTCAGTTCTGATTATATTTACTTACGTAATTTGGACTGATTTAAGAACCACGCCAAGGAAACTTTTGATGTATTTATCTGTTGCAGACTTGCTGTCTGCGATTTCCTATTCATATGGAGTATGGAGGGTTTTTAAGTCAGAGTCTTGGGACTGCGTTGCACAAGGGGCGATATCCACGTTTGCAAACACCAGCTCGTTTTTTTGGACAGTTACAGTTGCAATTTATCTCTATATTTACATTGTTAAATCCAACCAGAGGTTAGCGGACGGCCTGGTGTCATGGTTCCACATTATCAGGTAAGAGGATACACACCTTACAGCAAACTCTCTGCTGTGCTGCTTTACTGTCCATATTAATGAATTACTTATGTATGTTTAAGAGATGGAATTGGATGCCGTCTGTATACTGTAACGTTTAATAACTGTTTAAAAATGTTCAAAATAATAATCAAGTTTTTTTATATAATTAATGAAAACCAGACAGTCTGTCATTCTCTTTTTGGTTTAGATTTCCACGAAGCCACTTCTGTATTCTCAAGGGCCTTCAAAGCTGTGTGCTTAAATGCTGCTGATGTTTATGGAGATGGTTATAATGTCTGATAAACGCGGCAATAGTAATGGTAATGTCTATGCAAAGTATTTTACTAGAAGCTGTTTCAGTTGTTTGTTAATAGTCTTCTTTTAAAAACATTATTTGTATTAGAAGTCGAGGGAGACTGAAAATCATTAGCTTTGAATTAAAAATCAATAAAGGCTTTAATGTTTTTTCGTGTCTGCCTTACTCCGGGGTTAAATATTACGTACATGCCTACATATTAACACGCGTATTAGCTGGAGTGCAAAGCTGAAGGGGAGGCAGCTTCAGATGAGCGTCGTAATGTATTTCCATGAAGGACGTTTTTGTTTTGTGCTAATATATAGACGAAAAGAAATGGTCTAACAGTAATTAAGAACATTATTTATAATTATTCCGAATTATTTACAGGCGAAACGTGAAAACTAGATGAACCAAAAGGGAGGATTTTTGTGCAAGTAATTCGGTGTTTATGAGTTAAAATGCGTGCGCTAAATGTGCCGTCTGCCCTCTTCGGATTGTGATGTTCATTTATTCTCAGAGATGAAACAGTTGTCTGCTTTCCTCCTTTTGTTTTATTTTTCGGATCTTTGCTATTTTAAATTGTATCCTGAAACAGTGTTAGATGGCGCTTTCGTTCACATTGCTGTGCACGGAGCCCAGGGGATCCAGACTGTCCGTTCGGATGCCCCTGAAAAACATGCTGCAACTGGTCTCCGCGCGCTGTTTCCGCTTTCTGCCGCGAGAAGTAATTCATCATCATCAGCTGATTTCAGTGGCCTCCTTCCCACACTGTGCCCGCAAACTCAGTAGCGCTTTAGTTGCTGTTTCATCATATGTTGATTTTTTTCACCTTGAAAATGCCGACTTGGCAGGAAAAAATATGGAGCGTGAATGCAGGCACATGGAAGGTAACATCAGAAGTGCAGAGATATGTCCTCCCCTGTGACGTTTCAGGCCCGTGACTGGCTTATAGGTCGCTTATATATGTGTAAATGTTTGGACCTCGTGACACTGCACGTGTCCTTCCACAAGTGCAGACTGGATGTTTCCCATTCTTGCTCAGTGTTTGACAGAATTAGATTTTCACTATTGAAATCATCTTGCATCAAATAGGAAATATGTTCACAGTACTTTTGTCATATTATCTGAATATATTCAGTTAATTCTTGAGAATAAACATTGGTTTGCAGGTTAGCTACCCTAAATTGATAGAGGTGGAGGCTGACTAGGGTGAAGTTCATCTCACATCTGTTGGCACTGAAACAATATTAAGTGCTAACCTTTAAACTGATATGGCTTTTTGTGAATGAGTTTTAATAACCATATCAAACTAGTGTTTCATAAGTTTTAGATTTGTGTTAATCCTTCCTTTCGTAGAAAATTCAGGGCTGCCGACTCTCACGCATCTGGCATGACGCTCATATTGTCAGACTCTCAGGCTCACGCAAGAAATCTTACAACAAATCTATATTATTCCATTATAAATCTAAAATTAACTAAACCAAACGTGTTGGGGTTGTCTGCCAACCCTACAGACTATTCACAAGGTAATAAAACTCTTACATACATCTAAATGTGTGTGCAGACTTGTCTCGAATGGAAAGTCTCACTTGGCCAAAGTTGGCAACCCTGAAAGTGTGAGATGAAAAAAATGAGGAAATGCTTGCGATGGAAGCCCCGCTGTTTCGGTGACCCCTGCTGTTTCTGGCATTCCCGTGTTCTCTCACCGGAGCAGCTGGGGCGTGCCCTTCGGGATCACAGCGGCGGCCGTCTGCCTGCACAAGATTGGCTATGACGCCTCGGAGGTGTCTGTGGGCTGGTGCTGGATCAGCCTTAAAGCCTCAGACCATGTCCTGTGGATGATGCTGACTGGGAAGATCTGGGAGCTCCTGGCCTACCTCATCCTTCCTGTCATGTACGTCCTCATAAAGAAGCACATCCACAGAGCGGTGAGTTTTCAGTTCTTCAGATCTCTGGGCGGCAGGGGTTGGAATACATTTGTGATGTGATGTATTGTATCGTTGCATATTCTAGAAAAGCCCTTATTTCCTGAAGCAATTGTCTTGAAAGCCTTGAAGAGGGTTGTAAAGTCTGGTTCTCCTTGCAGCACTCTGCCCTGTCAGAGTACCGCCCCATCCTGGCCAGCGTACGGTCGTCTGATGCGCACACTTCCATGGCTGACCGAAAGATGACCCTCATCCCCATAATCTTTATAGCCCTGCGGATATGGAGCACCATCCGTTTTCTCCTGCTGCTTTTGGGTTCCCCTGCTAGACAGCATCCCATGCTGGTCACCTTGCATGTGAGTTCTACCTTCTGCACATACGAAGACCATAACATCGCCTCCTCTCTGCTTTTCCCTCTTTCGCTGCGTTAAATTGTGAACATGCCAAATATCAAGACATCTCCACAGTATTCTTACTTAAAAGCATGTAATTCCTTTGTAGTCTAGCAAATGTGTATTTAATGCTGAAAACGCAAGTAGCGCTTTTCATTTAGATCACAAAGCATAAGACATCAAAGGGTCTAAGACGCCGGTGGCCAGCCAGTCGATCGCGATCGACAGATCAATCTTTCAGACATTCCTAGTTGATCGCAGCAATCAGAACACCAAGCCTTCTCTCAGCCACATCAATTAGCATGCCCCACTCTGCCCCGTCAGGTCATTAGGTAACTTTATTGGCACACAGAAGCTGCATTAATACAGTCAACTACGAGTCACTAATAGCCCATAGGGAGCGTATGTTATAGACACAAAATTAATTGTGCCCCCCCCCCCACCAGGTTGACAACTTTTACCATGTCCAAACGCCCCAGTCAACTACTTGTCAACTTCTAACCCCGCCCCCCCCCCCCAGCTCCCCAGATTACATTTGGTAGGAGACTATTGTGCTGAGAATAAAGAAAAGAAATATAGATACTGTTGTGTTTGTGTGTAAGGCTTTCCAGGACATTCTAGTGTCCAAAGTGCTACTGAATGTATGTGAGCATCTGTCATATGGAATAGATGATGTGTTTAATAGCTTTGTAGTTATCTTATATTACATTTACCTGCATCAGGCTCATCATTAAGCTGAAAGGGTCACATATATAGTCACATAAATGTACTTGCTCTGTGATGTCCAGCTCCGTTGTATGTGTAATGACGATCTGGCTTGACACTATCTCTGTGTTGTGCTTAGGGCATCGGAAACACTCTCCAAGGAGCTGCAAACTGCACCCTTTTCGTGCTCTTCACCCAGCTGCTGCGTTCCCGGCTGGCCGCTCTGCTCTGCAGCTGCTGCTGCTGGTACACAGCACCCGAGAGCCCGGCCAGTGACTACTGTGAGAGGCCCAGTGCCTGTGCTCCCTCAGCCAGGGGCAGCAGAGCGCAGGACATCAGTGGTCCGTCGGTCAACAGTTAATTCTGAACATGGGACAAGTTACAAAAGCATTTTTCTAAACGAAAAAGAGGATCAGCCATTTCATAGCAGACATGTACTTGCTGTGTTCTCTGGACTCTTCAGCATAATACTGTCTTAATGTTTTAAGGAGAACATCTATAGAAATACTCAGAAATCGTCTTCTGTTCCTAAAATGTAATGTCTGCAGGCTCAAGTTTTCTGGTAGCTTTCTTTCAGACTTAGGTATCACCTGAGATCTGACTGATTTTAATTTTGCTCCCTGTAGGTTATTACTCAAAAAAACATTGAACAAATTGGCTATATTCTCTCACATACTTATCTATTTATATAGACATATTTTGGGTGATGTGGAAAGCGATACTTAATATGCGAATAAGCGATAGACCCATTAATGTCCTACTGCATAAACCTTCAGGTGTTTCTCGGTCTGCGTATATTATTTACTGTGGACATCGGATGTAAGTACGACTGGATGTGACTCGATCAGGCATAACTTGATTGAAGACTGTATTTTACAAGGTGACAGTAACTTAACAGGGCATAGCTTATGAAAAGCAAAATGGAAAGAAATTCAAAGGTGAATAAAACCTAAAAAAATTAGATGTCTGATAAAAAAAAAGAAAAAATAGCATCGTCAGAAATTCAAAGTGTTTCACACATGTGATGTTTGGTGCTTCCTTTCTGGATGTTATCATTCTTATGCAAGACATGGTGAGGCAACTTGCAAGCAACATTGTTTAGAGGACTTTATCTAGAAAGTTGTAGTCGTAACGTACTTTAAGTACCAATACAGGAGGTTGTTTCATCTGGGCCCTGTTGTGCATTTCCAGTGAAACGATGATGTGAAGTAAGACTAAACGGATGTGACCACTTGGGTGACTGTTGTGCGGTCTGCGTACCAGGTTTTGTGTGTATTTTTTTGGTATAATATTGTTTTTATAGCTTATTTTTCTTTCTGTGAATGCTGCAATACTGATGATTTGTAATGGAACCAGACCACTTCCAGAAGTATACTCCAGGAAGACAACAGTCCTTGTTTGTGTTGTTTTTTTGAAGCATTTTATATCAACTGGTTAGTGCAGACCTACTGATTATTATCTAAATGCTGTTAAACTAAGACTCTTATGCAAGGAATTTTTCCCTCTATAAATAAGGGCTAAATGAGGAAGTACTTGAATAGCATAAATAGGAAAATATTACTTAAGTTGAAACCAAAGATGTAACGTCGAGACAGGAGGATGTCGGTCTTCTTTTAGTGTTTATTTTTATGTCACAGAAATAATATTTTTGATGCGTTAAACATATTGTTTAGTGCATATTGATGGAACCTGTACCATATTAAGTAAGCTGTTGTTTCTGAATGCCAGGCCTGATCATTTTTGTGAGCTGCCGTTGTATGAAATATGTCATTCGATATAAGCTCCAACATTTCTACCATGCCTTAATAATCTCAAGATGCTAGTGAAAAAATAAATTAGGCAGCCTAGGTCTAATTTCAGTGTTTTCTATTTATTAAAATTCAGGTAACATAGTGGGCTCATACTTTTGGGGTTAGTTTGAAACACACTTCTACTATGTGTGTGGAGTTTGCTCCTTCTGTCTTATGCAGGATTTATCCTGGTGTCCTGGTTTCCTCCAAAGACATGCAGTTTGGCTGTTTGGTGTCTCCTAAGTGCCCACAGTGTAATAATTGTGTTTGTGTCCCGGATGGTTTGGGATGGAATCTTCCCCAACTTTGTGCCCTGAGCTGCCTGGAAAAGGCTCCAGCAAACAAAGTATAAATAAACATCTAACCTGACAGGTAACACGTCAGTTACTAGGAGACTGAGGTACATTACTGGAGGGCACCCATAAGACAATGCATGCATGAGTTTACGTGTAACACACTAAAATGTGAATCACAAGATGCAAAAGCATATGAAGGCTGGCAATGAATGTAGTCAAAAGCAATTACAGACTGTGAGTGTGTGACTGGGAAAGTGCATTGTGGTTTGGGAGTCTACTGGTTAGCCGGTGGGCTCACATTTACTAATGGCGCTTTTCCACTAACATACAGGAACAGAGCCGTACCCGAGCCGTACCCGAGCCGTACCCGAGCCATACCACGAAGAGAGACTAGTTACAGCGCGGTTCCAGCTCGCTTCGGTTTGACATAATACTGAAGGGACACTTATTAACTGTTCCCACGGTGTACGTCACGATTATTATGTGCTAATTTCCGCGAGCAAGTCTCTCTGTGTTATATTAGCATCAAAAGTTTCAGGCTCGGAATTGTTGGGAATGCATGAATGCATTGCGATGTGTGATATAACTAATTATGAATAATATATAGAATGTACCCTTTTTCCTTCAGATAATCCATGCATATTGACACAGAGCACCGGTATGTCCGTGCATTTCGATCAGTCAGATGGTGGTGACGGCTCGGGTACGACTCGGTACGGCTTGGCTTGGGCTCGGCTTGGGCACGGCTTGGGCTCGGCTTGGGCTCGGCTTGGGCACGGCTTGGGCTCGGCTTGGGCTCGGCTTGGGCTCGGCTTGGGCACGGCTTGGGCTCGGCTTGGGCTCGGCTTGGGCACGGCTTGGGCACGGCTTGGGCTCGGCTTGGGCTCGGCTTGGGCACGGCTTGGGCTCGGCTTGGGCTCGGCTCGGCTGTGGCTCACATACTTTACGATGGAAAATCATCAGTTTGCAGTGCATTTCGGGCACAACCCATTTCTAGCTGCCAGTGGTTTGGGTCATAACATGAAAAACTTTAACCTTTTAAAAATAATCACATCAAATTTACATTCATTCATGTCTATATTTATTCTTGCTTTTCTATAGGAAATTACAGTAAGGCATGCAGAACACCTGTAACGTTGGTATGTATAAAATTCAAGATTTTCATTTATGTTGAATGTTGAATCTTATACATAAGAATATAAACATACATAAGAGTATATATAATTTAGGATTTATAATATAATATAGGATTTATAGGGTGGGCGTGTCTAGAACTACTGTAAAAGGAGTAGCGCCTTTCAAACTTGTGCTGCATTAGCATGTGCCTCAACTTTATGTTGTCTAGCATCTTTCTAGTTGAAAGCTGTCCTAAAGCAAACATCACAAGCAGGGCGGAGTATGTTTGATGAAGGGTGAGTACAGAAAAACTGAGCACTAGCCCACTGGTTTAAAAAAAAAAAAAAGTTACATGCAGGACTCTATTTTTTACATATATAGTAGTAAAAAACACAACTATAAAGGCCAACTCATACTTCACTCTTGGACGTGCGCTTACGGTCTGCGCACAGGGTGAGTGACGCAGATTTTGTTATGGAGGGCGTCCAGAGGACTGTACACACGTGGCCCAGATTATTTCGAACACTGTCAGGAAATTAACTAGATATTTCCAGTAGGTGGCAGCACTGACTTTCAGAGAGCAGAGATCCATTACCAAACAGTAGAAGTAGAATAGTAGTAGTTGTTGTTTTCATGCTGCCCAGGCACCTTACCGCGGTATATGTAACTTCAAAACACTACTACCACAGCATTTTGAAATTTGATAATAATCACTGAGGAGGAGGAGGTCGTCACTAATTTTTTTGCAAGGATGGCAAAAGACTGTGATATGATGTATTACCTTAATACCACCCAAGCCTTTACAACTTTAAACTTTAAAAGTGTTCATAAAAGTTTGCCCGTTGCACTACACTGCTCGTATCTGTGTTTGTTGCAATCCGTCTGCGCTCTGCTGGTCTGGGGGGTGTCATTGCCGGTCTCGGGGGGTGTCATTGCCGGTCTCGGGGGGTGTCGTTGGTCTAGGGGGGTGTCATTGCTGGTCTGGGGGGTGTCATTGCCGGTCTGGGGGGGTGTCATTGCCGGTCTGGGGGGTGTCATTGCCGGTCTGGGGGGGTGTCATTGCCGGTCTGGGGGGTGTCATTGCCGGTCTGGGGGGGTGTCATTGCCGGTCTGGGGGGTGTCATTGCCGGTCTGGGGGGTGTCATTGCCGCACGCTTGCAGCAGACATGACAGCACTGACTTTATAAGATGATGGAATAGAACTACAGCATCTGACATTAAAATTATCCAAGTCTGTGAGAATAAAAGCACTTTATAGGTAAATCTCAGAAGTTACCAAGACCCATCAATACCCACATGAAAAATCCAGTATGGAAATATGTTAGCCTAAGGCTATGATGTCATCACCTTGAAAGGGTAAAAAAATTTGTCGGAACTTCACTGACCTTTTTGTAATTAATGTTTAGTTGCATTAGTCATTATTGTGTCTCAGCTGCGCACTAAACAGATCAAAGAGATGAAACTAAATAAAACAAATGAAGGACGGACTGGTGATGTCAGGATTACAGGGACCGTTGTACTCCGGGTGGACACATGTATTGACGGACATCTCCACACCGGATCGATATCCAATTAGAAAGCGAATGAGTGAGAGCAACAGGCACAGGGCCCGCCCCCAACACACAGCTTCCTGGGAGGTGGGGTTATAGGCACTGATAATAGTGTGCTGTGACCGGGCCCCCTGATTATCACTTGGACTGCTCAGGGGTTAGTCTCTGATCAGTAATAAAACAAATTGTTACTGATTAGTTTTCAGATTATTGGTATAAAAGTCAAAGTTTGTCCCTATAGGGGGCAGCGCTTTCCTGCAGCAGGCCTGGGTACATACAGTGGGTATAACAACATGGGTACATACAGCGGGTTTAACAACATGAGTACATACAGCGGGTTCAACAACATGGGTACATACAGCGGGTTCAACAACATGGGTACATACAGCGGGTTCAACAACATGGGTACATACAGCGGGTTCAACAACATGGGTACATACAGCGGGTTTAACAACATGGGTACATACAGCGGGTTTAACAACATGGGTACATACAGCGGGTTTAACTACATGGGTACATACAGCGGGTTTAACAACATGGGTACATACAGCGGGTTTAACAACATGGGTACATACAGCGGGTTTAACAACATGGGTACATACAGCGGGTTCAACAACATGGGTACATACAGCGGGTTTAACAACATGGGTACATACAGCGGGTTTAACAACATGGGTACATACAGCGGGTTTAACAACAGCACAACTAATCCATCCATTTTCTGTAACTGCTTGTCCTATTCAGGGTCATGGGGGCCTGGAGCCTAAGGGTGCAAGACAGGGAACGACCCAGGATGGGGTGCCAACCCAGCACAGGGCGCACACACACACACACACACACACACACACACACACACAGAGAACCTTAGTCCCAGAGGAGTAAGGTAACGGTGCAAACCACTGCGCCACCATGCCGCCCCAGTGTATCACTGCAACGGTGCGAACCACTGCGCCACCATGCCGCCCCAGTGTATCACTGCAACGGTGCGAACCACTGCGCCACCATGCCGCCCCAGTGTATCACTGCAACGGTGCGAACCACTGCGCCACCATGCCGCCCCAGTGTATCACCTCTACAGGGAATTTACTTTGACATGATAGTGCTCCATAAAAAAAATCAATGCAAATGAGTAATAAAGCAACAAGTACTAAGACACAATAAGAATAAAAAAATACTACAAAAAGCTATGCAATTCTCTGTTAACTGAAGTGTAACATGTGAGGTGTGCAAAATATGAACATATGAGACAGACAGGCAACAAATCTGTTTAGGGGTATGCAGAGTCTTGGGGGAGCAACAGGGACTGTGTCAGTAGGTGGGGGGGGAGCTGGTGTATGAGTTAACTGCTGAAGGAAAGAAGCTGCTTTTGTGGCATGTGGTTCTGGTCTTGATGGCCCTCAGTCTCTTGCCAGAGGGTGGTGTTTGGAACAGTCCGTGTCCAGTCTGGGAGGAGCCAGCCACAATCTCTCCTGTGCTCGTCAGGCTCCTGGAGGGATGAATGAATGAATGTTACATGCTGGGATGATCATACTGAATGCAGAGCTGAAATCCACAAACAAGATCCTGGCATAGGATCCAGGAGAATCCAGGTGCTGGAGGATGAACTGAAGGGCCATGAGGATAGCATCTGCAGACCTGTGGACTGCATTGGGTCCAAGAGAGAGTCAGGGATACATCTGAGATGAGACAGTACAAGACGCTCAGATGACTTCATTACTATAGAGGTCATGGTGATGGGTCATCAGTATCGTGTCAGTCACAGAAAATTAGTAGTTACAGTTACTTCATTCAAAAGTAATTCAATTACTATATATATATATCCATCTTCCAACTCACTTGTGGGGGGGTCCAGAGCCTATCCTGGAAGCAATGGGCACAAGACAAGGAACAACGCTGGATGGGGGGCCAGCCCATCGCAGGGCACACTCACACACACACACACACCATACCATACACTCACACCTGCAAGCAATTTAGCCTCAGCATGTCTTTGGACTGTGGGGGGAAACCGGAGTACCCAGAGGAAACCGCACGACGACACAGGGAGAACATGCAAACTCCACACACATGGAACCCAGGCGGAGACTTGAACCCGGGTCCTAGAGGTGAGGCAACAGTGCTAACCACTGCACCACCATATATATATATGACTTTGTTCCACTTCGGCCTATTAACAATATTTAAATTATTACATACACTAATGTGTGTTTCAGCCAGGGCATTTTTTTTCCAATAATTTTGCTTTAATCAGTTCAGCATAACCATTAGGCCTGTTGCTACTGGTTCTGTCATGTTGTCCATATTTAAAATAAATGCATAACTTTTAATGAGTTAAATTGTTTGTTTGGTATATGGTTTTAAACAGTGTGCATACATATGAGGTAATCAGAACAAATCTACTCCATAGTATATAAACGTATATATAGTATAACTATTGTGGGTTATATAACTTAATGGGAGGGGAGTAAGGAGCGTATTTACATTTACATTTACATCATTTGGCAGACGCCCTTAGCCAGAGCGACTTACATAAGTGCTTTAAGACTCCACAATGAATTTTTCCCGATACTAGCTCAATAAAAACCAAGGCTATGAATACCATCGATCTAATACTCTGTTGGAAAAGTGTTTTTTTTTGGTTTTTTTTTTAAAGTAATGCAAGTATAAGTGCTAATTCAGGCATTTCTGGAAAAGGTGTGTTTTAAGTCGTCTTTTGAAGACATTCAGTGACTCAGCTGTTCGGACATCTAGGGGGAGTTCATTCCACCAACTTGGTGCCAGAACAGAGAAGAGCCGGGAGGTGTGTCTTCCTTGTGCCTTGAGGGGTGGTGGGACCAGTCGAGCAGTGCTGGAGGATCGGAGAGATCGTGGTGCAGTGCGGGGTGTGATGAGGTCTTTTAGGTAGGATGGAGCCAGATCATTTTTGGCTTTGTATGCGAGCATCAGTGTTTTGAATCTGATGCGGGCAGCCACAGGAAGCCAGTGTAGGGAGCGCAGCAAAGGAGTGGTGTGGGAGAACTTGGGAAGGTTGAAAACAAGTCGAGCAGCTGCATTCTGAATCAGTTGGAGGGGACGAATGACGCTCAGTGGTAAACCCGCTAGGAGCGAGTTGCAGTAGTCAAGGCGGGAGATGACGAGGGACTGAACGAGTATCTGGGTAGCCTGTGTGGAAAGAAATGGACGTATCCTTCTGATATTAAACAGGAGAAACCGACAAGAGCGGGAAACGTTGGCGATATGAGAGGAAAAGGATAGACGATTGTCCATGGTAACCCCAAGGTTGCGAGCAGAAACCGAAGGACGGATCAGGGAGTTGTCGAGGGAGATCGCAAGGTCCAGGAGGGGGGATGAGTCAGCGGGGATGTACAGCAGTTCCGTTTTACTAGGGTTGAGTTTCAGTTGGTGAGCGGTCATCCAAGATGAGATATCAGCTAGACATGCAGATATCTTAGTGGAGACATGAGTGTCTGAAGGAGGGAAGGAGAGGATGAGTTGAGTGTCATCTGCATAGCAGTGGTATGAGAAGCCATGAGAGGATATGACCTCACCAAGAGATTTGGTATAGAGGGAGAACAGGAGTGGGCCAAGAACTGAGCCCTGAGGGACGCCAGTGAAGAGACTACGTGGGGTAGATGTGAGTCCTTTCCATGTCACTCTGTATGATCGGCCTTCGAGGTAGGATGCAAGCCATTGCCAAGCCAAACCACCAATGCCAAGACTCCTAAGGATGGATAGGAGAGTCTTGTGGTTAACCGTGTCAAATGCTGCTGATAGGTCAAGAAGGATGAGGACAGATGACAATTTAGCTGACCTAGCAGCATGCAGCTTCTCAGTTACTGCTAAGAGGGCAGTCTCTGTGGAGTGAGCTGCTTTGAAGCCAGACTGATTAGGATCCTGGAGGTTGTTCTGAGAGAGGTAAAGAGAGAGCTGGTTGTAGACTGTGCGTTCGAGGATTTTTGAAAGGAAGGAAAGAAGAGATACTGGTCGGTAGTTGCAAGTGTCCGAGGGATTTAGAGTGGGTTTTTTCAAGATGGGAATGACCCTGGCTATTTTGAATGCTGTTGGTACATGACCGGAAGTTATGGAGCCATTAATGATAGTGGTGATGAAGGGGAGAAGGTCCAGAGAGATTGTCTGGAACAGTGTGGAAGGGATTGGATCCAGTGGGCAGGTGGTAGGGTTGGAAGATGAGATGACTTTCATGATCTCATCAGCCGTAAGACTGGAAAACTGGGTCAGTAAGGGGGAAGGGAAATCCTGGGTGTGTAGTGTAGTGGATGGGGAGGGAGAGAATGTCTGGCAGATTTCACCAATCCTTTCGTCAAAGAAGGTGGCAAAGTCTTCAGCAGTCAGGGAGGATGGAGCAGGAGGAATTGGAGGGTTGAGTAGTGATGAAAAGATATTATGGAGTTTACGGGGATCATGTGAGGATAGCTCAAGTTTTTCCTTATAAAAGGCAGTTTTAGCTGCAGTCACATCCGAAGAGAATTTGGATAGCAGAGTATGGTAGGAAGACAGATCTGCATCAAGTTTAGATTTCTTCCATGTCCTCTCCGCTACCCGCAATTCCCTTCGGTTGCTGCGTAATGCAGCTGAAAGCCAAGGAGCAGGGCGATTTTTCCTGGGGTTAAGAGACAGTGGGCAGAGGTGATCAATGGATGAGGAAAGTGAGGAGAGAAGAGTATCAGTTGCAGGTTCCAGTGCAAGGGAGGAAAAGGAGTTAAGGTCAGGAAGATAGGACAGGGTGCAGGAAGCAACAGATGAAGGGGAGACAGAGTGGAGGTTTGGTCTAGTGGGCGAGAAATGTTGAGAGCCAGGATTGGGTAAGACAGGAAGGGTGATGGTAAAGGATACTAAGTGGTGATCAGAAATGTGAAGAGGGGTAGTGGTGATGTCGGTGGCTGGAGAGGGGCGGCTGAAAACCAGGTCGAGAACATTACCTCCTTTGTGTGTTGGAGAGCAGTTGTTGGATGTCAGAGAAAAGGAATAGAGAAAAGTGAGGAGACCAGAAGAAAGGAGCTTGTCATGGGGGAGATTGAAGTCACCAAGGAGAATGAGAGAGGAGGTGTCAGTGGGGAAGAGACTGAGGAGAGTATCCAGCTCCTCTAGAAAGTGGCCTAGGGGGCCAGGAGGGCGGTAGACAACAATGATAAGAATATTGAATGGAGAGGAAACTGCAACTCCATGGAATTCAAAAGATGAAATGTTGAGCTGGGGGAGAGAGAGGGGTGTGAAGCACCAGTTCCGAGGGAGTAACAAACCTGTGCCACCGCCCCTGCCAGTCTGGCGTGGAGAGTGAGAGAAAGCATAAGCAGAGGAGAGAGCAGCTGGTGTAGCCGAGTTCTCTGGGGATATCCAGGTCTCAGTTAGAGCCAGAAAGTCAAAAGAATGGTGGGAAGCAAAGGCGGAAATGAAATCAGCCTTCTTTACAGCAGACTGGCAATTCCAGAGGCCGCCCAACACCCGACGTTGGGATTGGGATGACAGGGGAGGGTAGATAAGATTACTGGATGTGCGGCGCCTGGATGTTGGATGGGATCTTCTAGATCTAAGAGATAGGTGGACTGGAATAGGTCTGAGGCACATGTCTGCAGTGATGGTGTGAGTTCGCAAAATTGAGAATGGAATAGAAAAGGATAGAATGAGTAGCAACAGATTAACTGCGTTTGTCTCTAACCGCCACAGACACACGTGTCTGTGGCGGACTCACCTTCAATATAACTCAGTTAGCCCCACCCCTAATTTACACCTTCAGCGAGACCGAAACTACACTTGATTGGCTACCTGAAACTACTGATTAACAGAAACTAGCAGACACTACAACAGTTTCAACTGAGTCCAAGACAGAAAGTAAACAAAGACAGAGTCTGGAGTGCCAATCCTGCAACCAAAAGGAAATTAGGGGAATGAGCTGCATGTGGCCAATCTAAAGCTCAGTACCGTTAATATGCTACTAAAGGTAATTAAATACATTACTCGTTACTGTGAAAAGTAGTGGAATTATAGTAACGTTACTTTGTACTTTGTTACATTGTAACACATTACTACCAGCACTGGTAGTCGTTCAGCCCTGTGATCCTGGGCTTTAGGGGGATGGGAATGAGGGTGGAGATTTTAAAGCAGCCTGACACATGGCATGTCTCCAGTGAGGTGCTGTGAGCACTGGAGTCACCAGGTCAGCACAGTGCTTCAGTGTGGGGGGAGACAGAGTCTCGGCTGGCTGATTTGCAGGGGTTCTGGCACTTAAGCATCTTGTTAATGTCCCTCTTTGATTAAAGGAGAGTCGTTCCGGGGGAGGGAAGGTGGAGGGGGCTGTCTGGAGCGAGTGTGCAGTGGCTCCAGCCGCCATCGTGGTGATGGATGGCTGAGTGGTGATCCCAGTGGGTGAAGCCGACGGCAGTACACACTAGGGGTGGTGTCAGGAATGTCCCTTTGTTTTTCAAATTGACAGTAGAACTTGGTCAGTTCATTGGTAAAGCTCAGGTTGTGGTGGGGGGGGGCGGGTCTGCGTTTGTTGATGGTGACAAGCGGGTGCAGAAAATGGATGGGTGGATGGATGATTGCTTTGGAGGAAGACTCCCTGAACTGGGGCAAATTTATAAATAGACATTTATAAAAAATGATGAAACATTTTTTTATGAAAAATTATGTCGAGATTTTAAAGATGTGCTAACGACCTGCACTTCACAGGCAGAAATTGTAAATAAGCATTTTATGTGTGGGTCTACTGCATCGAAAAACATGCTGCGGCCTAGTGCTGTGCTGTGACAAAGGACAAAGAAGACGGTGTTGTTTTAAGTATGCGACAGATAATTCTCACCGTTGTGTCGTTTGAAGTATGCGGCTACCATTAGCCTTGCCTGGTGCTAGGCCCCAGATGTGCTTGTAGCCTGTGAACCTCTTCATCCTCCTCCACATCACCTCGGTGTTGTTGCCCCCGATGTGCTTGTAGCCTGTGATCCTCTTCATCCTCCTCCACATCACCTCGGTGTTGTTGCCCCCGGTGTGCTTGTAGCCTGTGATCCTCTTCATCCTCCTCCACATCACCTCGGTGTTGTTGCCCCAGATGTGCTTGTAGCCTGTGAACCTCTTCATCCTCCTCCACATCACCTCGGTGTTGTTGCCCCCGGTGTGCTTGTAGCCTGTGATCCTCTTCATCCTCCTCCACATCACCTCAGTGTTGTTGCCCCCGATGTGCTTGTAGCCTGTGAACCTCTTCATCCTCCTCCACATCACCTCGGTGTTGTTGCCCCCGATGTGCTTGTAGCCTGTGATCCTCTTCATCCTCCTCCACATCACCTCGGTGTTGTTGCCCCCGGTGTACTTGTAGCCTGTGATCCTCTTCATCCTCCTCCACATCACCTCGGTGTTGTTGCCCCCGGTGTGCTTGTAGCCTGTGATCCTCTTCATTCTCCTCCACATCACCTTGGTGTTGTTTCCCCCGATGTGCTTGTGATCCTCTTCATCCTCCTCCACATCACTGCGGTGTTGTTGTGCTGTAGTTTGGACTCCTTGCTTTTCTTTTGCAGTTTTCCTTCTCCTCATAAAGTCACTTTTTCATTTCCCTCCATACACTCCCCAGCTTCCCTATTTCCAGGACAAAATGCAGTCATCTTTCTGCATCCTCAAGTCATTCGGCCCTTTAGTTACCAGTGGCTTGTTATTTACAGAAACTGCTCCCAGTAACAATGCAACAATTTTGACAGCAGCAAGCAAGAAAAGCACGTCTGTTGGCTGACAGCGAACTGAAAATGACTTGTAGGACATTGAGGGTCATACTAGTAAAGGACTGGTATACCTTCATGTTATCTGGATAACTGCTGGCAAGTCCTTTGTCACAGGGAGAGATGGCTGCTTGTGACATGCTGCACAGTGCCCACTTAATTGCCCTGTGCTTTGCACCAAGCTATCATTCTACAAAATGGATTGTCAGGTTTCAACACTTCTCGACAAGATTGTGAGCACTGTGTCTGCACATGCAATGCTTCTGCTTGCTAATGTTTTCTCTGTTGTGGCATTTGGAATACTGGTGAGTAATAATTATTGGGCAACGTTTCTAAAATAAAATTCTTAATAATACTGCATATTTCCATTCATTTTTGTGGTTTGCATAGTGTGGGAATTCCAAAGAAACTACTAAAACACCAAACAATTACCTTTTGTCCCCAAGCTCCAGCTCATCAATTCAGTAAAAGTGATCCAATGGTCAGATGTCAGTATAGAATCTGAGTGTTACAATAGGATTTATAATTTTATAAAGTTATAACAATTTTATAAATTTATAAATAAGTTTAGATTATACAGCCGTGGAAAAAATTGAGACCAAAGCACAATTTTTTGTTTCACTCATTTCTCAATTTATTGGTGTGCGTCTGTGAATAATATATATTTTTCTGCAAACTGCAGCCTGGTTCTTCCCAGTTTCTCCTTAATGAAGGGCTTCTTCCTTGCTTTATGGGACCAAAGTCCTACTTCAAGGAGCATGATACAAACTACCCTAGCAGTGCACCTCACACCTGCACTGAATGTTTCCCATTCCATTTGAAGTTCACTTGATGTCATCCTTCAATTCATGAGAAACTGATGGATAAGTTAACAGTCATCTCTGGTATTAGATTGTCGCTTCCGCCTTTAACCTGGCTGGTTTCTGGTCATTCCCAATGTCTTCCACTTCATCTTATTTTTGTGTACTGCTGTCTTAGAAATTTTGAACCTGAAAGCATCTTGCTGCTCAGCAGAGCCTCTGCCAGCAGAACCACGAAAAAAAAAATGCAGTTTTGTTTAAAAATATACAGTAGTCTCTTAATTTTTTCTGCAGCTGTAGATGTATGTTAGTTGTACTGTAATTATTAATTTGAAATTATCCATTTATTTATGGATTTATTTATTTATTTATTTTCCACAACATTACATTGTCTCAAATGCATATGAGTCGCCTTGCGTGGAGTATATCGTGGCCCTTCATCTCTGAGCCGCATGTGGATCGTCCTGCACCGTGCCCCATCGCCGTAGCAGGAACACTCCGACAAAGGAAATCAGAGGTGCTAAGAGACGCTACTCTGAAAGGCTGAAAAACTCATTTTCAGCTAACATTCTTGCATCAGTGTGGAAAGGTCTGCAAGAAATTAAGATCCATGGCACATCATCCTTCACATTGCAGAGAACCATCAACTGGCAGACAACCTGAATTGATAAACCAAGACTCACACCTCCCTCCTGCAACAAGTCACCCAATACACAACTAACAACTGCCCACTCACCCACCCCACCTGCCTCTCAACCAGCTCTGAAATTTGAAGTGGACGTCTGCCAGTTCTGCCAGAGACGAAAGACCAGAAAGCACCAGATCTAGATGGCATCTCACTCTCCTGTCTGAAACTCTGTGCTGACCAACTGGCTCCCAACTTCACTCAAATCTTCAAGAACTGTGCAAAGTTCCCTTCTGTTTCAATCATTCCACCATTACAGCCATTCCCAAAAAGTTCTGCATAAAAGGACTATAAGCCTGTCGCTCTGACATCTGTGGACATGAAAACATTGTAATGACAGGTTCTGGCCCACCTGAAGGACATCAAGGCCCCCTACTGGACCCAGTTAAGTTTGCCTACCAAGCAAACAGGTCGGTGGATGATGCAGTCAACACGGGACGCCACTACGTCCTGCAATACCTTGATAATGTAGGGACCTATGTAAGGATTCTGTTTGCGTGCTTCAACTTGGTGTTTAACACCATCACCCTGCAGCACCTCCACTCCAAACGTGCTCCGTTGACCCCCATGTCATTCCCTAACAGACAGGACAAAGCTGGTGAGGCTGGGGAAACTCACATCCAGCCTCCCCACAGCTAACACTGGTGCCCCGCTGGGAAGTGTGCATTCCCCACTACAGTCTTTTCCTCCCGCCAACTGGACTTCCAAGGATCCTTCTGTCAAACTCCTCAAATATGCCACAAAAGTCATTGGACTCATCAGTAATGGCGATGTGTCTGCATACAGACAGGTGCGTGAACAGCTGGCCCTCTGGTATTGCACCAAGATGGTGGCGTGATGTGTTACAGTCACTCTGAGGTTTCAACTTTGACTGGTGTGGCCACAACAATCCGGAGCAAAATATGCTCAAAACTGTGGAAATGACAGTGGACTTCAGAAGAAGCCCCCTAACACTTCCCCCTTCTCCATACTCCATAGCTCTGTATCTGCCATGGATACCTTTTCACTTCTGAGATCTGCAATCTCCCAGGACCTGAAATGGTAGACCAACATTATCTCCAACACAATAAAGGCACAGCAGAGGAAGTTCAACCTGGTATAGGAGCTACTCATCCATTTCTATACAACAATCATCAAGTCTGTTCCCAGCTCTTCTGTCATTTTCTGGTTCAAATCAAGCAGCGAAAGAGACAAGAACAGGCTACAACAAATGTAAGTTAGGTCTTCAGGAAAGATCACTGGTTTTAACCTGCCCACCCTCCAGGACCTGTCATGGCAAATCAGGAAAGAGGCAGGGAAATCATTACAGACTACACACACCCCTCCAGCAAGCCCTGCATGTCACTACAACATGCCAAAACAAACAGGCACAAGAACAGTTGCTTCCCACAAGTCATCACCCTTATGAACAGCTGTGCCAGTTGCACTGTTACCCTCCCTTATCAAGCTATACCTCAATGTTGTGAATAATTTAATGTACTCATTGTATTGTTTTGTACATTTGGCATTTATTCTAGAGGTCCTTGCACAGACATGCACTCCTGCACTTGTAATTTATCAACACATCCGCATTGTATATATCAACCAAACTGTATCTGCCTATTGTCTTGTCTTGTCTTAACGGTGTGTGTGTATCTACTGTATGTAAGAGAGCCACTGACAGCTAGATACAAATTCTGTATATGTGTGACATGGCAAAATAAACCTGATTCTGATATTGATTTAAGTCTAAGGCAGGGGTGCCCAACCCGTCGATCATGATCGGCCACATGTTTCCAGGTCGATCATGAGATGATTAATGGATAATGCTTTATTTCATTGGTGGCCAACCGATCGATTGTGGTCTGCAAAATGTACCAAGGGAACCCCCCCCCCCCCCCCCCCGGTTGGCAGCAAAATATACTGTTGTGAATCAGTTGCTCGTCAGAGTATTTCCTTCATAAAAGTAGCTCTCACTGTACAAAAGGTTGGGAACCCCTGGAGTGTAACGGAGAACTGCTCACTGTTCTTCACCGTGGATTCCTGGTGTTTTGTAAGAATATGTCAGGCTTCTTTTAATTGCTTAGTTTCACTCCTTGAGTCAGAGAAAAAGAAAAAATCTATCCCTAAAGCATAACCATTGGTTTGCCCTAGGGAGACATAAGGACCTTCTTTGAATTAAACAGTTTGTCAGGTATTGACCCCACTAATTGCTGAACTACTAGCTCTCTGTTCGTCTGATTAATCACAGCTCCTAATGTCTGCCTGTTTTATGACCTGGCTTACTGAACAGGATTTATATTTGGTATATGTATCACTCTGGGTTGGTTTCTTAACATTTTAGTCCTTGACATTCCTAACTGTGAATCAATAAACTTGCTCTGTAGCAAAATCCTCCAACATCTACCAAGCAACTTCCAAGGCTTTTCCCTCCTATACTGAAAGTGTCAGATTTTTTTTTCTCCTTCCCTCTGTTGTTACTGTTTTTTTCTGTACCCTTGACTTGTAGAAGCATGTTGCTTTTAAGTTATTCTTATGATTGTATTCATAATTTTGTAACAGCAATCAGGCTAGTTAGCATATTAAACAAATGCCAACAGAGGAGCATTTCAGGTCCAGAAAGTAAAAATACAGACCAAGATTTTGTTTCAACCAACCAGCTGAGTACTCTGTGACTGTGACTCTGGTTAGTTGAAACAATATCTTGGTCTGAGTTTTTAATTTCTGGACCTGAAATTTCTATCTAATTATATAAATTGTATTTACCTGACTAAATAATATTTAACTTGCAAACACAGGCATGGCCATAGGTTGGCAGAAGGACTGCTTCCTACCCCCAGTCGACAATTTTTACCATTGGACAATTCGAACAATGGTGCCCACCTAACCCTCCCAAATGTCCACAACACCCAGGCACACCAGTCTTATGCATGTTTATTTATACGTCGTTTCATTTTCCATCCTTTGATTCTAATGATAGAACCACTTTCAATGTATAAACAGAATGAGCAACAATTAATGAGTCTCCACCCATTTAAGGTGGTCCAGGGGGTTGTATTGCCTGCTTTTGATTGGGGGTGCTGGGGGTTACAACCCCCCATGCCCCATAATTTACGCCCATGGTTGGGCAGATCGAAATGATCGATTAATACAGTATTTTCTCCTCATAGTTTATTTTCCTACTATATATGGATATAATCGAAAATGTGTGTTAAGAGTTTTCACTTTTAGTTACAACTAATTGTATTTACACCAAGTCAAATTGCGTTATCGGGTTTAAAAAGGGACACATGAATTCATCATGGGGTTCTGCAATAAGCACTCCCTGGCAAAAAAAATAATCCCTAAAATGTGTAAACTGGTTACTGTTTAAAGTTCTTCTCCCAAACGGCGATGGCGGTTCCCCTATATATTTAAGCAATGAAAGCGTACTAAAATATGCAATTATGATGGTTAGTGTTATTATTGAACTCCATTATTTCTCAGTTGGGCATCGTTTACGTCGTTATATAATGATGACCACTGCCGGTGCGCTGTTTATTTGGGCAATATTTCCTGCTCCTGTTTCAACTGGGGAAAATAAAAGGTGAAAAGAATGCTTTACGTGTGTACTGAGTATAGTTTTTGTATTTGTGTCATAAGTTATAAAGGCAGGGGCTTTCGCGTTAGATTGTGAAGCTTTCCGCCTGGTATTTCTGCCTGCCATATAAAAACTATTGGCTGTAGCCTATAGCAGTATTTTACGGGTATTTTCAACAAGCAACATCACTTATGTAAGTTGCTATACCAGAGTAAACTTAGAAGTGGGTCCGATATTCGCCAGACATTCACGGATCTTCTCTGTATTTATTAAAACATTATAACAAGGAAATTCCACATTTACAGATTCGTGTGTGTTGTGAACGTGCACACCTTGGTTATTCAATTACCACATCCAATAAATTGTGAACATTAAAATGTTTACAGCTCCAGTTGTGAATTAACGCGTTTGCTTGGCTCGACGGTCCGCGATGTCCCAAATGGAAAAACAACTAAGAAATTTCTCTTATTTCGGAAGACGCACAACGCTTTGAAACTCCATTTCAACGTGTTACACACTTAAACGAAATCACAAGCACATGCAGGGGCCACTACCAAATAGTTTAACCGAACATGTCCATTATTTTTCTACGCAGGTGGAACATAGGGCATCCTAAATTTCAGCTTGTGGTCAATGGACATGAGTAAACTTTAAACGTCATGCACTTCGGTACTTGTGAAACGAGTAGGCAATTTGTGTAATTAACTTAATTAGGCCTATATATGCCTCATATTCGTTATTCTCCATACAGGTGTAATACGCAGCATTCTAATGCTCTAAAGCGAGAGATCATAAGCCAAGTCTTTTTGCACAAGCCTAGTTTAGAGCTCGGTAATATACTTGTTATGCAATGTTGTTACGGAATATCAATTCTGACAACTGGGGCCTGTTTCACGATCGAAGCACGTTCGTGCCTTCGACCGGCATTCGGGTCTTAACGCAAGACTTTGGTCGTAAGTCCAAAACTAAAATTCTGGTCGTAACCGAAGTTGTTCGTATGTCAGGCCGGTCGTAACTCGAGGGTCCACTGTAATGTAACCTATCTGCTGCTCCCTAAATGATCTAAATCAGTGCACAGGAAAAAGCCGCTCAGCAGCTCGCCATGTGCGCTGCGTTCGTCGTGCTGACGTGTGCGAATCATCACGTGACACTCCTTGCCCGGCAAGGGCAGTAATTATTTTGTTTCTAGTTTCATAGGTTTAAGAGTCGTTGCTGACCTCTGTTGTTTAGTTGTAGTATTGCAGGTGCATTTAACAAAATGCGCTTCGACAGGGAATTCAGGGAACATCAAAATATGTGTTTTAATAGTGCTTTGGTCCATGCGGTGGAAAACGCTATTGTGGGCTTGACAGCACGAATAGTCATCTGACCAAATGTCAATACCCAAAAGACAAAAAGGCAGCTGCTTGTGAGCTTGGTACCACCTTACAAGAAAAGTAATTAATACCGGGAATATTGTGTTCTTTGTATAATCAATCAATTAAAACTCAATTCAAAAGGCAAGTAGTTGTAGTTGTAAAATAAAATTACGAATTAATTTAGAAATTCATGTAAATTACTACTTGGTTAATGCATCGATCAGTTTTAAATAAATACAATATAGACTATAGTGGTCTGAGTCCACTCTGCATATCAGTAAATTGGAAACTAAGCGGTATAGATTCATTATTAGTGACAGAAAGAATTATGAAAGATTTACATTGTTTTGAATTGGTTTTTAAAAGTGTTGCTGACAGGGTGGCTTAGTGGATAGGGTCGTAGGCTCCATGACGCCATTGCTTTGTGTGTGTGTGTGTGTGTGTGTGCCCACTCTGTGATGGGCTGGCATACTGTCCAGGGAGTTCCCCTGGTCTCTGCTTCCTGGGATGGACTGAAGCTCTCAAGATGACACTGTTTCAGATAAAGCACTTTTGGAAGATGGGTGGTTAGGTTTGTTTCAGACACCTTTTAATTTTAATCAGCTTACTTGTAGAAAGGATCATAGGTGTTAGCTTGTCCACCATCCATAATCTCACCATCTCTAGAGCCTAAAAAGGGACATTCTGTCATATAAAAACAATTGAGCATAAAATATCTGAACATAAAAACAAGGGACAAAGACACCATCACACAAAAGATCACAATTACATGTGAGACCTTACAAGCAGATATATAGACAAACAATCCTGTGATTGCCACTATATATGTTTTTAGGCATTGTCCAGATCCAGAATATTGGAGTTCTTTCTCCTGTCATTTTCGCACATATATAAAGGAACTTTCATAGTTAAATGCATCTGGGCTCAGCAAGTGTCTCTGGGACTAATGTCCCATAAACTGACACTTACTGATAATTAATTAAAAAAAGAAAAAATGACAAGGAAATTTAGGTTGGAGGGATAATTACTTGTTGAATACTACAAAGGTGTTACCAGGCAAATAATACTATAATAATAATAGGTTAGTAATCAATACTACAGCCTGTAACATACACTGATGAACATGCCTGTTCATCACCAAATGTATATATCAGATGTGTTCCGACTTACTGTAGCCTATTTTCATTTCTGTTTTAGCTTATTTTTTTCATACTTTGAAAAAAGTATTCTAATACAGAATATTTTTCTCTGTACTGTAATTACTCACAATGCTCTTCTGTTATTGATCAGGAACTCTCTGGTATTGCTGTTGTTTCCATTTCCTTCTTATCAACTTAAATCGTACTGCTCTAGTTTACATTGTCCCTGCTTATAAACCAGTTTGCAGTCTTAGCTGTCTTCTATCCACCTCTGATCCTGAAATATCATATATTTACACTCCAACATTCCCAGCAGGGTAGATTTTCGCCATTTTAAACTGCAGTGTCACAGTCTGACATCTACTTTCATATGTCCTTTGCCTCACTTACTGGTTCAGTCATTCACTCTGATTTTCTGTATGGTCATAGGTGTGACCCTAACCCCCCTCCTTATCTCAACATAGATCATCTCTAACTGACTTTCACCACATTTTTTGTATGATATCAGCTGAATTCATTCCTTTAGACCGTGAACATCTTTAAAAACTTCAAGCCATGCTTTACATTTTTCTAGCATTCCTGTGCTCATCATCTTCATTCAGGCTGCATGTCTGCTGTATCTTATTGCCAAGCCTTCAGCATTCCCATCTGCCTATTACCACTTGCAGGATTGAGATTTTAGCACAGGGGAAGAGATTGTGTGCTTCAATGATCTTCCAGGTAGGGCCCCCTTAGCAAAAGGGTTTGTGAAGAGAAGCCAGACAAGCTATATCTAAAGAAGGACCCCCAGGTGAGATAGTATGCTGCGTTGACTTAGTTACCAAAGCCCAACCCGGTTCTCAGTGAAGATTGACTGGTGGATGGACCATCCAGGTAACCTGGCCTAGATGTGACTCTACTAAGGGAGAAGGAAACTGGTATTGCCTAAATATATTCTGCCTAACAGAGGTGGAAAGTTCAGGTTCAGAAAGTACAAATCCAGACCAAGAGATTGTTTCAACCAACCAGTCTAATACTCCGTGAATGTAACTCTTAATGGTCATCAGGTTGGTTGAAACATAATTTTGGTCTGGATCTGTACACCTTTTCCTGCCTTACCTCCAAGCATAATGTAGGTCCTGGATTGATGGTGGAGTTACTCCTATTCTGAAGTTTGTCACAGAGAAAGACCCCAGACAGGAGAGAGGAGATGTTCATAAGTCCCAGGCCTCCGTGGATTATGCGGTCTGATTGAGTAACTTCAATTCCCATGTGGGGAACAATGCAGAAAAGTGGCTTCCCTGATCTAAACACAACCTCTTTATTTGGATTTCTGTTACTGGACTTATGTACAATCTATCTGCACAGCATATTGAACACCATGATGGAACACATGCATGTGGTGTTGGTAGCCCCCAATTTTAAAAAGGGGACCATGAGAACAAGTACATGCTGCAAAAATGAGCCCTACTCCCCATGACAGGGTGTGAAGCTCACAGTTATTGATGGAGCTTGAAAAAGAGAAACTGTTCCTTCAGACTGAGTCAGTGGATGTAGTTTCGGCATATCATAAGTAACTTGGGAGCATACCTCTAGAAGACCCAAGGGCAGTCCCAGGACATGCTGGTGGGATAAGAAATGTTACCTCAGAAAGAGGGACCAGCTGTTTAATACCACCCTACATGAGAGAAGTTCCACCTATCTTTTATAACACAGTTAACAGTTAAGCACTGGAGTTTACTCCAAGCGTCAGTTTATTGGGGTCCAACAGTTACATAATTTCACATTTAATTTAATATTTCTAGATTGTGGAAGAAAATCACGATGCCTAGGGAGATCCCACTCAAACACACAGAGAACACTTCAAGTCCACACACATTATAAATATTTGTGTCAATAGGTTTCGATTAAAAAAATACGGAGCTGGCATAACTGAGTAAAAGCCGCTGCCACTTAAAATCATTCAGTCAGCTCACTCCTGTTTTTAAATCACGACCTCTTGACCTCATTGGTTGACAATCCAACCCTATGCCACATGAGCGGCCAATTGGAGCCCAGCATACTGGAAAGTGGGTGGAACTTTATATTTTTCACCATTCGTCTCTAAGAGGAGGTGCCTAAAGATTAAGGTGAGAGAACGAAAAAATACCGACATTGATGACATTGATATTTGCGGATAGCTAACGTCTATCTCTACACATATCGTTACATATAAGTAAAATACGATTTCATGAGTGGTCGCTAACATTTATTAAAAGAAAAACAAAGTGGCACACATCCCCCTCCCTTTAACTAGCTAGCTAGCTCAGCATAGTCTCGGCTACTGTGTTAGCTAGCTAGCTACTTCCCTGCCTTTTTGTGCTCTCTGGCTCTGCTTTGTTGCAGATTTATATCAAAAACACAGATGTGGTAACACAACAGAAAAGGTAAGTCTTAAATTAGAAGTATATTTCGGTAGTAGACGTGTTTTTATAACTAAATACTAACATATGGCAATTGTGTTGTAAGTTGTGCATATCTCGTTTTACTCCATAGCTACTTAGCTTTCAAGCACGAGTGTTTATAATAATAATAACGCCGATAACCTAGAAGAGGGGCAAAAATAAAGGTAGCCATGTTCTATCGGCACCTCTACGTGACTGCTATTTTTAATCATAAAATATGCAAACATTAGCCAGCTTGTTAACTATGACTTAAATTATTTCAGACTATTGTTTATCACTCACAGGCTACCTGCCTAGCCAACACAAACTCCTAAAATATGTGAGACTGAACATCCAATATCGGAAGTTGGTTAAAAACTTTGTCCTTAACTATGGATTTAAAAACTGAAAGATAATATTAGTTAATAAGAAGCACTTCATAAACTAGAGGATAAACTAAGTGGCTACTTCAAATGAGAAGTCATGCACATTACTTGTGAGATTTCATTAAAAGGTGTTTGAGAACATTTGATTTGCAAATGAAATGTTATCAGTGTTCGTCTTGCAAAAGTTGTGCTTTTGTTCTGTTAGAATATTAAGTAACAACTAATATGACGTCAAATCTGGTTTTGAAGTCACAGGTTGATGTTTAATAGCCGAGTTTTTATTTTTTATTTTTTACTCATTTTTCTCATGATTACATGTTCACTGTTCCCTTTAGATGCATTGATTATAACAACTTGCAGGAGGTTAGACATGGTTAAATGTGGGACATTTGTACTTTTAAAATGAAAGCCCTGATGATTCTGAACAATAAACAATAAGAATGAACCAGCAATCTCGTCGTCTGGGTTTTAGAAAGGTACATGGTGTACATTGGTGTGTCTAACATATTGAATGGATTCTTAATATTAGAGCTTTTGTGTTTGTCACTTGGAGATCTGCATTGTTTATTTTGAAGAATGACTTCTGATAATTTGATCTTTCGAGAAGGTATGAAGTATGTCATGTCTGTATTTATGCAGCTTAGGTGGAGATGTTCCAAGGCCTCGATTGTAGTCCAAGGCTACTATGTGCAAAGTATATTTAGTTGGACACAATGTCAAAAGTAATGTTATGAAGATTGGCTGGGTTAATGAGGTAGAGGTGTCACATTTTAGGTTTCTCTGTTTGCTTCTTAGCAATTGTTGCAGTTGGCATTCATTTCTAAACATGATTTTATCCAACTTTCTGATCGTGTACATAGTTTTTTCCCCAAGATCTAAAATGATTCATTTTTTGTTTTATCGAGTATTCTAGCTAAGGAGAATGTGCATGCTTCTTTGTTAATTTGGGTGGGGGTGGGGGAATCCTGGACAAATGATCGGTGGTTATTCGTTTTTGGTCCCTAGGTGTGAATTTCTTTGCAACAGGTCCGGTTACGTGCAACCATGCAAGAGCCACACAAATCTAATGCAGAAATGATAAATATACATACATATATATATATATATACACACACACACACACACACACAATATAAAGTGCAATTATGATATATGTAGACGGGATTAACAGAATTAAATCAAAACCAATGGTAGATGCCAGTTGGGAGGGTGGAATGCCAATGCTCTTTAGACCAGGTATTTCAGGAAAGCGCATTGTTGAGTTGGGCATCCATTTATAACAATGATTTTAACATTTGTATTTGGCATTAAATTGCTAATTAATGTTTTTTTTTTTTTTTTTTGCAAAATTTAACAGTTCATATTTTTGGGCACCTATATTATTAACCTTGCCATTGCATGTTGTCAGATTTGTATAATTGATCCACAAGATGACAACTGGAACATTCATTTACTGGGGGAAATTAAATCCTAAAAATTATGAAATGCCAGTATCAGTTCACGAGATCAGTTTAGTTATGTCCTCCATGTTATACACTTGGCAATCCTTTCACCTAAAATAAGGAAACATTTGATAGTCTTCTCAGGAACGGCTTATTCGGATCAGTCACTATAAGCCTGGAGACTCTCCCAGGAAGTATAGAAAGTGAGACGGTACATTGTGACCAGTCCATGTTAGTGCGCACGCTGACACCTTTTCACCTACACTGGGTATCTTTATGACTGTGACCAGTCCATGTTAGTGTGCACGCAGAAACCATTTCACCTACACTGGGTATCTTTATGACTGTGACCAGTTCATATTAGTGCGCATGCAGACACCTTTTCACCTACACTAGGTATCTTTATGATTGTGACCAGTCCATGTTAGTGTGCGCGCAGACACCATTTCACCTACCCTGGGTATCTTTATCATTGTGACCAGTCCATGTTAGTGAGCACGAAGACACCATTTCACCTACGCTGGGTATCTTTATGTATCTGGCGAAAACCTGCTGACAAACCTGCACTGTGTGTGTTTCCAGTTTTTTCACACAGTTTGGTGATTATGTATAATTTAGTTAATGCATTTTTGGAAAATTTGTTTGTTGATCTTATAAGTCACATTCATACATTAAGTGCTTTTTTGTGAAAAGTTGGTGATGTGTTCTTGCATACTAGACAGGCTTTTGATAATATGAACCAACTTGTAATGATGACAAAGGAAGCAAATTTGATTTATATAACGTTTAGTATTAATGACCATATTTATTTGTGCAAGGTCATTAACATGTCCTTAATGGGGACATGAATAAAATTACTGTCATCACTTTTTACATGTGAAGTCATGTTTGAAGACATTACATAGCGATAGTTTTACGTGTGAGTTTTAATTATGTACATTTTCGCTTGTATTGGACTGTAAATCTTTATATACTGTCTAGCACTATTTATTAAATTGGGTGTGTTAGGTATTTTTCTTCTCAGGACTTTGTCACTTTCAGTGGTTTTTAATTAAGATGAAGAGGTATTTTAATGAGTGTGCTATTGATTCAAGTGCTACACTTACATTAAGTTTGTCAACACTTGACTGAGAACACAAAGGGCTAGTAATCTTGTAGATTTACTCCCTTAAAATCAAAACAGTTATTGTTTGAAAGACTGTGTGTACATTTCAAGATACCAGAGTCTTGCAAAAGACGACAAAGATTACTTTGATATAAAAAAAAAAAACCATTTACTTAGTGCAACTTGTGATGTTATCATGATGAGGATTTTCTTTTTTTTTTTATTAAAGTAGAGAACAGCAGGTGCAGTGATTTTATAGTACCATATGATTGTATTGTGGAAATTATTGGCAAGATCATTTTGTGTTCTCTTGATGTCACTGTGTTGCTACACTATTTATGAAGAGATGTTTTCGCACACAGTTTTTTCTTTTGAGATTTTTATCCCCAATAAATTAAACATACTCATGCTGTTATAGTAGTGCTGTTAGGAATAGAGATTGCTTCATGCAAATGGAGGGAAGACGTTGTCTGACACAAGTGCCGTCGCATCCAGCGTTTTATATCCAGACTTCTGCAGTTGCTTGGAGATGTTAATGTTTAGGTTTCTGGATGATCTTTTCATAATCCCCTTTTATGGCATTTGACTACAAATATGTTCACTGTTGTTCTGTTTGCTTGCCTACTGCGTTTTGTTTGGAGCTGCTGTTTGTGTGCCATAAAGATTGGTAATGGAGTGGAAATTCATCAGGTAGGTAAAGACAATGTTTTTTGAAAAAGCTTTACTCTCAGCTCGGCGTTTCTTCTGTTATAGTGTTCTTAAGTGTCTGAGTGATGTATTTATGGTTTGTCCATTATTTTCAGCGTTATAAGGATGCAGGGTGTTGATACTTTTGGACCAGTTATTGTTCCACCTTTTCCTTTTGATATGTTTATGGATTGTTTTTAGCTGTTGAGGTTTGTGCTTGTTGGAGAGAAGAAATGCTATACCTAAAGACCTTTGCTTTTGTAATACAGATGGAAGTGTGAATGGGGTTGATTATGATCAATGTGCATTGATGGTGGGGCATTGCGAATGTGTTACTGTGGATATATGAGAGGCATACATGTGTACGGCCTGTGGACAATTTTAACAATGCCACTCCACATAACTGCAAAGCTTTGAACTATAGGGTGTTTATTAAAGGGGCTCTATTATGCTTTTCTGGTTTTTCCTTTTCGGTATTTAGTTTTACAGCTCTATGTGCATGTTAACAGTCTGCAAAATCTTAAGACCCAAAGTAAAGGGAGTAACACTCGCCATAGAAACCACTATTCTCTAATCTACCTGGAACGCCTCGCCGGGATTCCAGCCCTTGCTTCTGTGACATGGTGAGGTCACCTTGTAACACAATCCTTATTGGCTGCCTACTTGCAAGCTTTCAGCAGACTGTAAGACAGGGGCGGAACATGTAGAGCAAGTTGACCAGTTTGGCAAGCTGACCAGTCAGAGCACATTGGGCTCAATTGGGGGTAGGCCCTAAAGTACTAACAGTGTGTTATAGGTGGAGTGAATAAGGATATACAGTATGAGAAAAAAATAGTGTTTTTGGAACATTGAACCATGTAAATCTTTTCTAGTAGAACCCAAAAAAAAGAATTATGAACAGTGAAAATGAGCATAATAGGGCCCCTTTAATGCTCAATTTTCTGGTCTTTTCACTGATTGTTGGTATTAATTGTTCTTGTTTGCAGGAGTACTGTAATGATTTTTCCATTGTTTAACCTAATGTGGCAGTATTAATGAGTACAATTGATGAATGCTAATTACATTCATATAATGAGCAAAATTTAAAGCATTTTTCCTAAGCAGTTAAGTTGAATTGGTAAGAGAACCCATACTGTTATTTGACAGCAGGGACAATACCGAAACGGTTAAGAGTATGTAATGTGGCATATTTAGAATTGCAAATGCATCAATTTACCATTGTGATTGCATGGTTAATATATATCTCTTTCCATCTATGTTTGTTGCAAAATATCAAAACCGATCGCAGAAGAACATCCCCAGCTTGTTATAACTGCAGCTGTAACCCTAACTTGTAAACTAATTATATTGCCAAGCTATTTAAATCCTGTAATTTAGTGAGATAATGGTTGTCAGCAGGCCCCTTGAACTTGAGTGAAAATGCTGCTTGGATGTTTTCCACCAAAAATATTAAACAATTTCTCTGTCATCTGTTACCATATGCACTGTGTCCACAACTATTAGGCAAATTGTATTGTTCAGCATTAATTTTATTGTTGAACATTTTTGCCCTTTCGAAAATATTCATGGACTCTTTCAACAACTGCCTTGAGCCATCCATTCATGGAGCAATGAAGCAGTGACCCCACACGTACCCTCTTTGAACAGCATGTGCATTGTCTTCCCTCACAGTAAATCTCACATTTCAGAAGGGCTTACAAGTTTTCAATAGGATTTACGTCAGGCGTGGAAGGGACCAGGCCATTATTCGGTCATATTTGAGGTTTTTGTTGGCTAGCTAAGCACTAGAGTACCTGGATGCATGTGATGGGTAATTGTCCTGCATAAAGACCATGGCCTTCTTGAATGTTGTTGACTTCTTCCCGTACCACTGCTTGAAGAAAGTATCTTCCAGAAACTAGTTCATCCCTTAATGATGGCACTGCATAGCAGTTTCTCTCCTCCACGATGCTGCCACCTGACTTGATCTGGTGCCCTGTGTCCATCAGTGATTCAGCCATGAGCTCATCCAATGAAGTGTCACTTTCATTTCATCTGTCCATAAAACCTTTGAAAAATCTGTCTTCAGGTATTTCTTAGCCCAGCCTTGACGTTTCCACTTGTACATCTTATTCAGTGGTGGTTGTGTTTTAGCCCACTTTGCCTTGGCTGTGTCTCTGAACACTTGACACCTTTTACTTCTGCACTTTTCACAACAAAATGTTTGTCTGGTAGTCATGCCTCAATATTTTCACAATTGTGAAGTGTTGTGTCCATCTGAAAGGCATTTTGCAATTTTTTACTTTTCAGTGTCAGTTAAATCTCTCTTTGGTCCCATTTACCTGAGGTAATAAAACTGTTTTGATACTATGTTGAAATTACTAGTTCCAGCTAAATTGTCGATAATTTTGGTTTCATGTTTCTAGTTAACATGGTAGCTCAATGGGTAACACTGTGGCCTCACATCTATAGGGTTAGAGGTTACATTTCTGCTCTGACTATTTATGTATGATGACTGTGCAGAGTATTTTTTATTCTTTTTTGCAAAAAAATCTGGTTGGGTGAATTGATATCTCTAAATTTCCAGGTGTGTGTGTGTGTGTGTTGCCGTGTGTGTGTGTTGCCGTGTGTGTGTGTTGCCGTGTGTGTGTGTTGCCGTGTGTGTGTGTGTTGCCGTGTGTGTGTGTTGCCGTGTGTGTGTGTGTTGCCGTGTGTGTGTGTGTGTGTTGCCGTGTGTGTGTGTGTGTGTGTTGCCGTGTGTGTGTGTTGCCGTGTGTGTGTGTTGCCGTGTGTGTGTGTGTGTGTGTTGCCGTGTGTGTGTGTTGCCGTGTGTGTGTGTGTTGCCGTGTGTGTGTTGCCGTGTGTGTGTTGCCGTGTGTGTGTGTGTGTGTGTTGCCGTGTGTGTGTTGCCGTGTGTGTGTGTGTTGCCGTGTGTGTGTGTGTGTGTGTGTGTGTGTTGCCGTGTGTGTGTTGCCGTGTGTGTGTTGCCGTGTGTGTGTGTGTTGCCGTGTGTGTGTTGCCGTGTGTGTGTTGCCGTGTGTGTGTTGCCGTGTGTTGCCGTGTGTGTGTGTGTGTTGCCGCGTGTGTTTTGCCGTGTGTGTGTGTGTGTGTGTGTGTTGCCGTGTGTGTGTTGCCGTGTGTGTGTTGCCGTGTGCTCCCTGGAAAGACTTCTAGCTCCCTGCGGCCCTGTACTGGATAATTGGCTATGGAAGATTTAGCTTTTAGCTCATGTCATGAAAGGAAAGACTCATCTCTGAAAAAAGAACAAGCCTCAATGAAAAAAGCCAATTGACGCCGAGTGATACAGTGAACTTTGTTTCAGCTTTGGGGATGTAGTTTCTGTCTTAACATCACACAGGTCATTCATCCATGTTGAGCTCTGAAATGCATTCTTATACACCTTTGTTCTCAGCCATCCGGAAGCATGGATGCTTAGGTAAGCTAAAATATGTCTGGCTCACAGATGGACTTTGACCCGTTTGCACCTTACATTTATAAAGGCATTACATTAATGATGTGCAGCTTGCCCTGGGGCTTCAGCAGCCAGTTGCCCTTGGACCCCCAAAGGTCGTCTTATTTTTTCTCTCTGTACTGTGCAGTTTCGGGTTCCTGTCCTTCATGGTCTTGTAGCATTTTTCCCTTGCTTCTGTTTTTCCTGTAGTTTCACTTTTATGTAAACGTATTGCATTGTTGGCCACTCTTGGTACTGTAAGTGCCTTGGGGTGGTTGGGTTGTGAAAGGCGCTATATACAAATCGATTGGATTGAAGTGAAGTACAGGCGCTGTTATACCCTTTTCACTAGTGAGGTAATATTGAGACTCCATGAACGGTCCTGAGAGGCATGGATTCCGAGGAACCTGCATCTGTGCCACCACACTAATGTATGTGGGCTGAATGTGCAGTGCATCTCCATATTCTGAAATCCGCAAAGCGCTCTCTTGTTTGCCTTGTGTTACTGCTCAGGTTGTTGTTGGTGGTGGTGGTGGTGGTGGTATACCACCTTATTGGCTTCTGTACCTCTTCCCTGTAGGCTGCCTCATCGTTGTCAGAACTCAAGCTTACACTGGTGGTGTCTGCAAATTTCACAATGGTGTTGACATTATGGATGAATATGAGTAAAGAGTGAGCACACAGTCTTCTGGTACCCCAGTGTTCAGGATTGTAGTGGGAAAAGTATGGACACCTAACCTCACAGTCTGTTGTCTAGGATCCAGTTTTATGGTGATGTACTGTGACCTAGGTTGATATAGTCATTGGTGGCAGATGATGATTTTTAAAATGAGGGAAGCACAGTGTCGACAGTTGGCAGCATAACTGCAAAAGATCTTTTTCTTATTGGAGACAGTCAGCTACTTGTATGTTAATTCTGCTCTCCATCAAAAGGCTTCTTTAGAATGAAGTGAAACACATTAGCTGCAGTGTCTTCCACTTTGTTTCAAAGCTACTGGCTCAGCATGAACACGCAGCTTAGCAAGCTAACTGCCGCACTAGGCTACTAAAGAATCGCTTGACTTGAAAATTAAACAATCAGTCAAATTCAACTCAATTACAATGACTTTATTTACAATATTCACAAATGCCAGTGGTGAAAGATTACATACAAAACAATGAACTGTCACTCTGGGTTGCAGTGAAATGCTTTTGCCCCCCAGCACGTGACTGAATGAATACTGTTAGCCAACACCACCGACAGCATGTGAAACTTATCGGTTGTGAGCATTAATGGTAGTTCATCCTGTCTTGTTGAGACATTTTCCAATCACCATTCAAAGAAGCCTGGTCTCCAGGTGGGTCTGAAATATCTTACTGCACATCTAACTGCCCAGTGAACGTTGGCAGGTATCAGAAGAAGTTATGCATGAAGCTCTTGTAAACTCCCACCTTCTATGAGTTGTATGAAAGCCAGTTCCAAAGGGGAAGCGTAATTTAAATGTTGTTGAAAACGACTCCTGTGAAACAGTCAGCGCTGTAGTTCAAATAGTAAGATTACCCTTTTAATTGCAAAATAAAATTAATTTACATTTGATACATTAACTAATTTCTTTGTTAAAATGTGCTGAAAAATGTTTACAAAGTACTAATGCACAAACTGAAATCATTTAATCAAGTTGAAAACTGCAAATAAAATTAGCAGCACTCTGCACGTTTTGTTCGCATAAACATTAAAATAATAACATGACCAATAGCTTATTGAGGCAGACTTTTTTTCTTGCATCAGCTTTCACCTGGTTGTGCTGGTTTGGGATTTCAGTCTTGGAAAAGAATGTGATGGCAACCTTCATCAGCCTTAGAAAGCTAGACCTCTCCATGATTTGAAACGGCATCATGTCCTTTGTGATGTAATACGAAATGGCTTCAGTGAGATCTTGAGCATTTTTTTCACGTGGGTGCATAAGCAGCCTGTCTTTTAAATGCATGCTGGGTGTCTGTGTGACTGTAGATGAGGACAAGGGAATAGTTGCATTACTGCGTCTCCCAGATACCTGCCCACTCTAACTATGGAATAGCAAATGTATTTATTATTATTATTATTATTATTATTATTATTATTATTATTATTATTACCCCCCTCTCTTTTGCTCTGTCTCTCACGCACACGCATGCACACAATCTGTCTTCTGTGTTGCATTTGAGTATATACAATAACCACATGCAAAATCTTACATAAAACAAATGAGTCATAAGAGGACAGTGATCGTAATTGCAGCGAACCCAAAGGCTGACATAAATACAGAGGACTATAAAGTTTTTCCTATTGGAACACTTTCGCAACTAGTTTGACTGTGGAAGAAGGCAGGGGTCAAAGCCATTATTATTGTTATAGATGATGTGTTACTGGTATGGTTGCTAAATGCATAAAAAGGTGTCTCCAGTGGATTAAATGAGCTTGTAAGGAAGACAGTTTCTGAGTCGGGGTGCTAAGGATGTGTTATTCAGTGTAAATCAAGTGCAAAGAGAAGAGTCGAGTCTGCTTGTGCATGTTGTTTTTTAAGTGTCTTGGTATAATATAGGTTAATTTGTAGGTCATGTCAGAATATCGGTATAATGCTAAAGAGGGCAAGTGAAATGGCAGTTTTCCCCAATGTTCGCTTCCCTCTGACAGCAAAGTAGGCTAATTGACTCAAGACTTTGTAAGAGTTCAACTATTTACTGAACTTCACACAATACAAATAATGCTGTTGCATCGTAGTTATGCTGGAAACTCCACACAGAAGGAAATTAACTGGTCTAAACAGTGTTCTGTTTCAAGAATATGCAAATATAAACATACCCAACTTATCATTAATAGCAAATGGGCATTCAGCTATAATGCTGATGCAAAAAAATAGGTTACATCACTGACAATGTGTTGTGTTTTTACAAGAGCAAGTAACACAGAGCTTCAGTTTGCATTATTGACAAGCTACTAGCAAGTTGGATAAACCATGATATGTTCCTTCATTCTGAAGTGTCAACATCATGCGTTGACCTACGTTAACTTACCTTTCATTCGCTATAAAGTAGTTGGGTGGTGGCCATAGGATTTGAAGTGTTGGCACCTTGGGCAGCAGTGTTTCTGCATGTTCTGCAGACAGGGTAGCCAGTCAAGAGTCCTTCAGCACTCTTATAAAAAAACAATGCAATCACATTTTAGACTTTAGTCCTCGTAGACCAGGGGTGGCCAGTCTTATCCGCAAACTGTAGTGCTAACCTTCGGAAATTTTACCATGGTTTACTGTGAAACCAGTGACCGTTTCATCCCTATACAGTAGTTTATGTAGGAAAATGAAATAGTTATTCTAAATTCTAGTTTGTGTGTAGTCTTGGAGTTCTGCTGTAGCTCCTGTAGGCTGGGGATGCATACTAGTATCTGTATTGGGTCTGACACTGTGCTAATGTACTTGTCCTTCTGACAGAATGCCAATGCCTGTAACCAAAATGCATAATGATATATCACAAAATGACACATCAGCGATATCTTGCAAAATAAATGGCAGAAAATGTCTGCAGTGTAGAAATACGGAGTTAACAAAAACCAAAGAATAGCAGACTTCAATCTTTGTTCTACTGAACTATCAAAAGGAGTTGACATGGATGAATATGAGTGAAGAGTGAGCACACAGTCTTCTGGTAAAATGGGCACATACACACTAGTTACCGGCACTCTAATTATGCCTGACCATCTAAAAACTAAATACAAGAGCCTGACAGAATTGCCAGCAGCAGCACTCTGCAGCATCCTGGCTTGAAACACACTGGCTTAGAGAGAGAAAATGTCAAACGATAACCCCTGTGCAGTGAAAATAACAAACACTTACCCAGGACATTGTTCTTAACAGGAAAGCATAATGTCAATGATGGTATGCGGAGAGAACAATACTTTTTGAGGTGGCACACATGAACCACTGCTTTTAAAAGGTTTTAGTCTCCCCACGACGTTTTGAAATTATTAAATCTGTAACTGACAATCACTGCTAAACAGCCTGCCATTTTGTTGAGTGACTTGGTTTTTAGGAGGATGCTTGGTGACATGGGCTTGCGAGTTGTTTGCTTCGGCCAGGTCTGTGTCCCGGCCAGGTCTGTGTCCCGGCCAGGTCTGTGTCCCTGCCTTGCCTCGCTTTGCTTTCGTCATTATGCCACCTGCGTTGTCTTCCTGCTAGCGTAGTAGTGCACGCAGATTCTGGTGAGGAATGGAGTTTAACTTGTTTGAAACAAGCTGAAAACTGGTTTTATGGATATTGAAGCTCCTGATGACTATAAAAGTTTATTAATTTTGTTTAGGTAAAGAGACTTGAAACTAACCACAGGAAAATAATAGAAAATATACGGAGTATCTCTTCATAGAGTGCAAATCCTATATCTGTGCATACTGCCTATTAGTTAAATTTTTAACAAGTGTTTTTACAAAACAAGCCCCTGCAATCTGCTTTCACTGGTGAGTTGACTGTGCAGTTGCAGTGTTAATGAGCCTGGGATGATGTTGGCTCTAAGCTACAAGGCTTGCAGAACCCATATGTAAAACATGCTTTTAGCGTGCTGTTTGCCCAGTAACGTGTGTTTGCTCTGCTGACTATAAGGTAGATTACATTCGCAAATGTGAAGGGGATAAGAGGCTGGTCAGAGATGAGTGCAGGTGCAGGGCTCATTGTTTTCAACAAATTGCAGGTGCTCTGTACTAAGGCAGGCTTCTTGGTGCTAGGATGGAGCCCTGACCTCCTAGTGGGCTCTGAATCCCTCAGAGCGAACACAGCCAGCAGATCTTCTTGTTCTTCCCTTCGCTCACTTTTGAGTGCAGGTCGAGGGCCTGAAAAGGGCCCCGCTGGGTGGCTTTATTAGTCTCTAGCCGTGGGCAGTGCGGATTGCAGTGTCTGCTGCTGGCGCAGTGCTGACATCCCTGCAGTCATGCAGTTACAGTAAGCTTAAATCTTAATTAGCCCTATTAGTGAAGCGGGGTGATGTGGTGCTTCAGCAATAAAAGGCTTTTATTGTAACAGGATATTTGATCTGAGGCCAGCCTGAAGCAGGGAGATAAGCATGTTTACCATTTGACCTGTGATAGTAATGGAACCTGTGCGGTGTTGATGACTGTTGGTTTATTTTCCTATGTGGTGTAATTGTTCAGAGAAAAAAAAAATGTACTTCAATAGTAACATCAAGCCTTCTAAGGATATTGATGTGTTAATAAACATACACATGTATATAATGTGCATCTCATTGTAAATTACCCCCTATTGCATCTTAGTGTTTAACATTATAGCTTGCTATGGTTGTTAATGAGTCTTAAAAACAGCCTAGTCTGGTCGTGGTGTGTCTTCTGAATAATGCGGGCGAGGGTGCCTGCTGCGGCAAATATTTATCGTGGAAAAACTGGTCACTGTGAATCACTTAATTATACATCTTTAAGCTAAATAGTCTAGTTTATGACTGCTGCCATTTTCCTCAGCCAGAGGTAAGTACAGAGTCTCGTCTTCTCAGATAATTCATTATTTGTGAAAGTGGAACGATGGTTATTTGTAAGGAAATAGATTTTTGTGTTTTTTCTGGAGATGTCGTCTTTTAATAAATAAAATGCTGCTTATTGTAATGATTGGAATTGGCCAAATGAACAAATTTGTCTTTTTAAAATGTGAATAATGTTTCGATTTCTTCCCGTTACCCTGTTTCCATGGCTGTGCTACAATACCAATTAAGAGGTTTTAATATAGGCAGGCTGTGCAGTGAAGCGTGCAGTGAAGCATGCAGTGTGTGTGCTCCCTAGAGGTGCTGATTATACAGGAGGGATATCAAACCATGAATCATTTACACTACCTTTAGAAGCTTGGATTGCTCGTTTAATTAAAGATTATTGCACTTCTTTAAAGACTTGAAATGATCTCTATATGTGCATATGTATTATCGTTTGTATACACAGTATGTGTATATATAAAATATAAGTAGCAAGATTTAAAAAGGCAGCCGTGATGAGTCTTTTTTCCTCTTCACATTCTGACTGTTGGCAAGACTTCAGAGGCAGAAATATATTCTTTGAAGCACCTGCTTTTCCTTGGTGGTGTAATTATTTTGTTGCACTTTATTTTGCTCAAGCTGAAATTCATTGATGTGAACAAAGATGTCAGGATGATTTTATGACGTCTACACTCAGCCGTGTATTTCTTTGTACCACTCCCAGGATTTTATTTTGCTGGCCATTCTCAGGAAATAGTTTTTGAGGTTAATGCTATAGTTTATGTACTTGAAAGATGAGTTTTAGAAAACAAAAGAAAAAGGCGTTCCTGCCTGTAGAGAACGCTAAAGGTTATTCTTGCAATAAGGAAGGACGTACTACTAACAAGAGGCTGTTAGATATTAAATATGTCTTCTACCTGCAGTCTGCCTTCTTCGAGTGCTGGCAAGAGTTTATCAAAATGGTATATTACACTTGTTAGTTGAAAGGAACACAAAATGGCAGCTAAAAACATTCTTACCGCTATTGTGTGGCAGGTTTTGTGTGGTGGTTACCTAAATTGTTATAATTGGGTTGTTTTATGTATAGTAGGGCATGTTGGTATGTTTTTTTTTTTTTATATATCTGTTGTTCTCTGGCATAATTAAATGTGTTTTCATCCACCCATCTGCGGGCTGCTTCTCCTGCTAAGGGTTACATTGACAGCCTGCTGACTTTCTTTTGCATAGCTCCATCTGGGGGGATCCCCAAGATAGTGGGGAGATATAATCCCTCAAGCGTACCCTGTGTTTGCCCCAGGGCCTCAGCCCGATGGGACGTGCCCAGAACAGCTGCCTTATGAGATGACCCAACTACCTTCTCTCAATCTGAAGGACTAGAGGCTCTGTTTCAGTGTCCTTTGAGATTTCAGATAATCTCTCCCTCTCATATAGAGTGAGCATGGTATCCAATTAGGATAAACTACATTTTGGCCTTTATATTGAGACCTTTCTTCTTTTGGTCATTATCCAGAGTTCATCACTCTGGGTGAGGAAAGGGGCATAGATTAGCTGGTAAACTACACAAAACTGTAGCCAGGGAACCTGTTAGTCTTATGTTCTCTCTTAGTGTCTCTGAACAATATCCCATGGTACTTAAACTTACTCACTAAAGACAAACTTTCACCCTCGTGTTGAAAGGAGTGCCACCTGCTAGGGGTGTAACGGTGCACAAAGTTCACGGTTGAGTACAAACCTCAGTTCTGTCTTCCTGGTTTGGTGCAATCTTGATACAGCAGAAAACGGAATTTGTATTGAGATTTTAATTTTAATTTTAATTTTAAAAAGTGTCAACACAAGCAGAATTTGGAACAGCTGCAATCCAAAGGCAATGCGTCTGTTCCATGTCTGCATTACCAAAGCCGAAGAGTCGCTTGTTTTCAGCTACCTGTATGCGTGTTTGGTATAACCGAGATGATAGACGGTCTTGGTGTTAGCTGGCGTACTGTCTCAGGAAACCAAAATGTTCCCATACTGCAGAAAATGACTGACTGGTAACCAGCATTAGCCGTAACCAACTCACAGTGACAATTAGTTATTTAGTATGTTGTTGAACAACTTGTGAATTTTTGTCCTGCTCATGTCAATAAATGTATTTGCTTCATTGTGTGTACCGAACCAAAAATGATGTTACCAAATTGTATAACCAACCACTGGTGTATGAATGCGTGTATGGATGGGTGAATGTGAGGCATAAATTGAAAAGCGCTTTGAGTACTCGTAGGAGTAGAAAAGCGCTATATAAATGCAGTCCATTTACCATTTTTACCATTTATAACACTAATACATGTACTTGGGCTGGGCGATATGACCTCAAATCATTATCATGATTAATTGAACATTTTACCGCGATTACGATTAATAAACAATTATCTGTCTGAATGTCTGACGTCTGAACGTTTGTCTGACACTTACATACTACCTTAAAATTATGTTGGTTCCTAGCTTGTCTGGCCTCTTCACATGCATCTACACAAGTAGAGGTGATTTGGGGATGGATAGAGTGAGATGTTGATACATTGTTCACACACAGCTCTGTGTCATCCTTTTGTGAATGTGTAACAGTGTAGCAGTCCTGGGTCTGGTCACATCCCATCCAACAAGACACCAATTTCCTTGGTGGTTTCACTGTTGTCCCCATCAGAATGTTACAGTGCTGCCCTTAAACCCACCGAAAGTCATTTAAAAAGTCTTTAGTTTTATCTGTAGGAAACTAAGTGATGCTGATAGTGAATGTCAACTTTGTAAGGAGGTGTTGATACTAGTGTGATACTTTCGAATGCTTGTTCACACCTCTCCAGATGTGCTTGATTTTGTTTAGATCAGTTTGAACACTAATTCCAACAGTATGCAGACACATATTAACAAATATTACACACAGTCAAGTATCATGGAGAATGTCAAGGGCAGAAATGTTGGGTCAAAGTGCTGACAGCCACAGATCAGATGTAACATAGCAAACACATGCAAGTATGTGAACACGGACTTGTCCAGCATCTCCTTTTGAAACCAAGCACATTTGAACCCCCCCCCCCCCCACACACACACACACACACACACACCCTATTTCGTCTCTGAGTGTCATTTTCATTAGGTTGGTTTAACTTAGGCAGGATGCACAGATAAACCTCACAAAGCCCCATACCTCTCCACTGACAATAAGTATTCTAGATATGCATCACCGGATTTTCTGTCTTTGATTGTTTAGGTGTTGCTTTGCCATTACATTTTCTTTCAGTAAATCTAGCAGCTAGAATTTTCTCCATTGTTCCTCCAAGTATACAAGCATTAGTCTGGCAACTTTCCCAGTTTTAGCTCAATCTATTCAGTGTCTTGTGCCTGATTGTTTTACACATTCTAATGAATTTTACCATTAAGGTGTATGGGCATATCATGTGTTCACATTATTTTTAATATCTCTAAATGTTGCTATTTGGAAATCCTGTACTTAATACCTCTCATGTAGTTCTGTTGCCCCCCCCCCCCCCCCCAACACACTCTTGCACCCCCTCTGCAATTCCTTTGTACTTCGCCAGGGGGGCGAACTCCACAGTTGCTGGTGGGTTTGCAGCCATTCAGGCTGGGAATTGATGCAGGGTGGTCAGGTCCCTTTCTGTGGGTTTGTGTGGCCTGCCGCTGAACTTGCTCTCAGACCTTTCGACTTCTCAATTACAATATTCGTGGTTGACCAGGGCAGCTATAGCAGGGCAGAAATGTGGCGAACTGACTTGGCGGAAAAATGGCATCACATGTTGGTGCCAGGTTGAAAGTCACTAATCTCTTCAGTATTACCGCCCAGTCTGCTGCCTGTATATATTTCTGGAGATCGCTTGGCTGTGTGCTTAATTATGTTGATGTGACAGCAGTGGGTGTGGCTTAATTAGCCAATTCCTATAATTAATTGGGATGTCCAAATATTTTTGGCCGCCATATAGCGTAACTAAGCATTGACACATTCTGACCAAGCCTCGCAGCTAAATTTATATAGATCTGACTGTGGGTGTTGTGGTCAGTTGATCTCTCTGGTGAGGTATGAGGGCTCGGAACAGAAAGCTGCCCATTTTCTGTCTATTCCTTTGGGAAGTGACTAAGCATTGAAGGCCGTTGTGGCTGCATGTTTGGTCAAAACCTGGCTATCATATACTGTGTAATGTTGCAATGAGTAAGGTAAAACTACTTCCAGGTGGTTGTATTTTTTTATATTTTAAAAAGCAATGAAAGTAATTTGCTTTAGACGGATTTTGGAAAAGGTGTAGCCTTGCTGATGTGCATCGTTCCTGGGGGTAATTGGCTTTGACATCTGCTAATAATGGCAAGGATACTGATTCCTCAGCTTGCGTGAGCTGCATATAATCCTGGCTAATGCCTGAAGGATTCTGCCTCAGTCAATGTGTTCTCAGCAAGCAAAACAACACTTTATATAATTTTACTCTGCCTGGCAGTTTATTAAAGGAAGAGCTTTATTCTTGAACTATATATTTGGTTTCTGCACCAAAGCTGTCATAGCAGACAAAAGTGTCCACATGTGGTGCATAATGTCTGTGTGCCGTAGACATTTTCAGAGCTTTTGACACTAATGGGAGGAGGAGGTAACCAAATTGACAGGTGAAATAGGTGGGTTTAAGAAATCGGGGGGCTAGTGAGGGAAAGGCGAAGAGAAATGGAGGCGTTTGTGAGAGAAGCGGGGAGTGAAATGGTTTTGAGATGGGCAGAAGGGAAGAAAATGGGTGTATTTAGGTGAAGTGAAGGAGAGACTTGGAGAGGGAGCGAGCCAGAAAGCAGTGTGTGAATTAAGGTGTTTATAAAATGTCCAGGACATCATTCATGTAAATTGATTATTTGTTCCTCATACAGAGGATACATACAGATCTCTAGACACGGTGGCTTATTTAGTATAGTTGCACAGCTGCAGCAGGTGAAGTGTTTGAAGCTTCAGCAGTGTGTTCATAGCTGGGATTCTCGCCAAAGGTAAGGTAAGGGTTAGCTGCTCACATTAGCAGCGCTATCTCGACACCGGCTTTAGTGCTCTAGATTGAATCACAGAAACTGTTGGATCTTCACAATGAACTGAAAATGGCAAAGGCTGCGGAGGGAGTCAAAGGAAAATAATTAGTGAAAGGAAAGTAATTAGCTAGTCTGGTCCTCATTTCCTTAAACTTGGGAGTGAACATTGAGGATGGATGTTTGCCTAGAGCTGCCTTGGTAAACAATATGGTGACTGAATGCCTCAGCAGTGCTGGATTTCTCAGTGAGAAATATATATATATATATATATATATATATATATATATATATATATATATATATATATATATATATATATATATATATAATACACATACACACTGATCAGCCATAACATTAGAACCACTGGTGAAGTGAATGACACGGATTGTCTCATTACAGTGGTACCTGTCATTATGTATTAGGCAAAGGAACAGTCAATTCTTGAAGGTGATAATGGGCAAGTGTAAGGATGTGAGTATCCTTGATAAGGGCCAAATTGTGATGGCTAGACTGGGTCAAATCATCTCCAGCACGACTTGTGGAGTCTTCCCAGTAGGGATGAAATGGTTACTGGTTTCATGGTAAACCACAGTAAAATTCCCGACTGTTACTATTACTGTTTGAAATTTTGAATTATCTTTAAAAACGTGGTTGATTACCGTGCTTTGAAAACCCCATGTGAAATACTGCCCAGCACCAACCAAAGTTAACTGGTTTCCTAGACACCAGTGCACATGCGCGCATGCATCGCGGATTTGTGTCGTCGGTGAAAATGTGGCAAAAGGCAGTGACGGCGATCCGGAGATTTTGAATGTTGATGCTGGGGCTGCTGCGATTAGTCGACGTAGTCGATGATGTCGACGCTGAAAATGCGCCAGCATCAATATTTTAAGCCAACGCATTTTAAAAAAATGATTATTTTAATGAAGTTGCATTACGGTTTCTAAAACGCTTCAAATCATTATAACACATGTTTTCGTTTAATATTGCAGCGTAATTCTGGGAGCAATTCAAATAATCACAAAACATAAAGGTGCTTTTACACTGTGCAAAGTTTGATGGTGTACTATAGGGGCACTAGCACTGTGCACGAGTGCCTGAAGAGAGAACACGCACAGATGCTATTCTGGACCGTCAGAATAGTCAAAACCATTCTAAGTGTTGTCTATTCATGTTTATTAAATTACTGTTACTACAGATAGCTTTTTAATATCTTCTGTCCTTGTAACTGCTAAATACTCATTATTAAAGTTGTCTGCCTGCTTTTTTTGAGAAAAAGTTTAGGCTAAAATCTGGGTTTATTCTATGTGGATTGAGAGTGTGTTCATGTGCATTCGGCTTGTTGGGACCAGTGTTATTATGGTAAACTAAAACAAATGAAAACGGACACAAAATAATACGCAAACTGGAATAAAAATTTACAAAAAAGGGTTTGACTTTAAGCAGCAAAAAGTACCGCCACACCAGCAACATCGCTTTACCTTGTTTATCCACAAGATCTCTTTTAAAAGATGTTGTGGTTGTTCTTTTGTTCCTTTCTTGACTTCAATGCTTATCGCTTCCATGATTTACCAAAACAGTCGCATGTGGCATGCTCCGATAACTGAATTTAATAAGCATAAGGATACACTGAATTTATACAGATTACTAACATTTGGGCATCTCTTCAGCTTGTTAGGGCAACAGGAAAAAGCCCAATACTATTACGTCACAGACGTGATAAAATCAACAATAATGGGTGTGAGGACAAATGAAGTAATACAAGCTTTAATTGCGATCTAGTTGGAAGAATAGATACAAGATCAGGGTAGCATAAGGAATAAAGTGTTTTGTATAATATACAGTATGGTATTGGACATTTTTCAAATATTACAATGTGATTTTGTTATAATAAATATTGGGGTATTTATGAAACAAAAAAGGAGTTTCTCAGAAACCCGTCTAGGAGTGATTTAAACCGCAAGGACGAAAATGATTGATTGTCTCGGAGCATGCAGTGCTCAGGCTAAAACAAGATGCATGCTATTCCTTGTGGGCACTGGTGTTATCCGAAGGCAGACAACACTGCCGTATGGTGCAGGAGTGCACCAACAAGGCGACCTCTGCTGTGCTCCAAGCAGCTTCTGTGTACCGGCATCTTCTGTTTCTTCCGGGTCAAAGCCCAGGAAGAAACTGTGGAGCATGTGCAGAGTGCCTAGGCCGGTTCGAGTCCGATTGAACGTATACATGCAGCAGTAAATCGACTCCCAATCGCATTATCTGGGTGTCTTAGTCCTTCTAAGAGAAATTTAATTTAGTACGATTTCAGTCATGCTAACATGTTTACATGTACTTTAAAAGTCCGGTTTTAGTCGGACTAACGCAGTAATTTGGTTTTCTTGGTGTGCATGTAAACGTACTGACTGATACGTGTGGGGAGCGAAGGCTAGCCTGTCTGGTCCGATCCCACAGGAGATCCCACACCTCGCAACTTACAGGACTTAAAGGATCTGCTGCTAACGTCTTGATGCCAGATACCACATCACACCTTCAGAGGTCTTGTGGAGTCCATGCCTCAGTGTGTCAGGGCTGTTATGGTGGCATGAGGGCGACCTACACAATATTAGGCAGGTGGTTTTAAACATTCTGAATAAATACATTTTTAAACTGGCATTGGTGTGCCTAATTCATTGCCTGTATTTAACATGTACTTGATAAAAAATTCCAATTAGTTACAAATGGTGCAGAATTCAAATAAAATAAGATGCAGACAAATTCCAAACAACCTACAGCTTGTCCAGTCATTTGAAACCCCAAGTTTCCGTTGCAGTATGTTAGCAGAAGCGCTTGATTTATTGATGGTTAACCATGTTTAAAACGATAGCTTCAGTATGGTTGCTGTTGCTGTCTGACATTCATGCTGTTGATAGTATTGTACTGCCGCTGGGTGCAATCCTTGTTTACATTTTTGTAATTAAGCTCCACCTACCTGTGTCCTAGTACTGTAATCTCACATCTGGAATGAGATTATGGAATTGAAATTGGTCCCAGTTCTCTACATTTTCTTTCCATGTGTTGTTGGAAAATAGGAGAATTGCAAAAAGATGTACTGCTAAATTTTATTATTATTTTTTAAATTCCATTTCTTAACAATTGTTTATATTGAATATTCACAGAGCGGAAGACCTGCAGGTTTATTCTGGATTGTTTGCATAGACTTTTGAGTGTCAGGTTTTGTCAGCTTCAGTCATAGTATGTGGGGTAAAATTCAGTGCAGTAATTGAGATTTAATGAAAATTCTCCAAAAAAAAAAACATCTCAAATGCCAGAAAGGGATCCTTCTGGTCCTTCAATATTAACATTTTTTCCCGTGAAGCTTACAGAATATGACAAAGTACCATGTATAGCAAATACAGAAACCGACTTGAAGGAGAATATGCCCAGGCAGGGACTATGGCTTGTCAAATTAGCGGGAATGAAAAATGTATACCAGCGTGCAAGCTCAGAAAGCAGTACTTCTTAAATTCTGGTGAATCAGAAATGAGAAATTATTTAAAATTGTGTTTTATATGCCTGTTTTATATGGTCTTTTCTATTGACCTCACATGGAAGTCCCAGTATGCTCAATAAATACTTAGTAATGGCATAAGTGGACTTGAAATTAATGAACAGAACCACACATAGACACAACTATCGTTAAGGTCATGGTAGTTTAGAAAATCTGTCAACTTTTGGAATCTGGAGAATGGTTAGCTTTTCACCTCCAGTCTTTAATTACAATCTGCTCTGCCTGTAATGGCAGTATGTCTGACAGGACCTTGGTGTGTGACCGGCTCTCCCCTAGGAGCTGAGCAAATTAGGTGTCAGGTGTAGTTGTGTGGAGGTGTTTGATGAGCTCTAGGGGTCATAGAAGAGAAGGTGATACTTGAGGAGATTTTAAAAAACGAATAGCGAATGGGAATTAACATGGCTTCATTTTTATGTACATGAGGTGGTGCTTGAAAGTTTGTGAACCCTTTTGAATTTTCACAGACTCAATGTATCAGATCTTCATATAAGTCATAAAACTAAATAGAGAAAGCAGTTAAAGAAATAAAAGCTTTTAGGCGGTGTATTACCTTGCAGTGTTTTTTAGGGCATCTTTTCTGTGTGTTTTAATCCAGTTCACCTTTAGTCTTGTTCTATCTTCCTCTTTCACTGTCAGGGGAAACTGAGATACTATGAAAAATTATGGAGCCACAAAATGCTGACATTTCTGACAGTAATAACATGTTGATATTTGATAGTAATAAACGTGAAAAAAATGAAACATTTTTATAATAAGTCAGATGTTTATATTGATTTAAATAAATACTATTCTAGTCATTACCAGTCATTTACAGACACTACTGTGCTTTTTTTGGCCGTCTTTCTGATACCTTTACTTCATGCATTTCCAGTTCTCCACAGTACTGATAACACCAAGCCATTAGTCTTGTGGTTTTTCTCTTCTGTCTTCAGCAGGACCAATGAGTTCATTGGCACTTGAATGTAGCAGCACCTTCTATAGCTTTAGAAACTGCTTTTTTTTTTTTTTTCCTCCTGACGTTTTCCTCTTTGGGCCACAAACAGTCCCTTCGGTTTTACTCTCTTCTAAGTGTTTCCTGTTCGCTTAGCCTTAATGAGGTTGTAACTTTTTCCCTCCTCATGGTTATCTTGAAATAAAAATGCAGTCCCTAAGGAGCAGTATGTGGAATTTGTTGCATCTTGTCTTTTTCTTCACACAATCTGCTTCTCCCAGACTCACCATTTACCTGCCTCTCTTAGCACAGTTGAGAACATTTCCTTTGGAGATTAGAGACTGGTATGGTCTTGATCAAAATATTATTCCCAGCCTTATCCTGGCTTTGCTCTAAGTTTCTGGTACCATTTCGTACATATACTGTATATCACATAATGGCAGGTCCAGATCATTTTCAGGGGATGGACACAGGGGATGACAAATCACCAAAATACAGGAAGAAACACCATATTTTCTTTAACGACACACACACACACACACACACACACACACACACACACATATACACACACACACACATCTGTTACACCAGGCCTACACGTGTGAAAATGTTACAAGTTATGCATACTCATGGAATTCTGGCAACAACAAAAAAAATTCTAGCATCACATATGTGCATTTGAGAACTCTGTTCTGCACTCCATGATTAACACTGTTGTGAGCCAATGAAAATATGGGGGCATTTTGTCTATGTTGGTCTATGTTGGTCTATGTTGGTCTATGTTGGTCTAGGTTGCTAGTGTGCAGAGGCGTAGGGACAGGACAGGCAAGGCAGGGAATTGCCTGTGGCCCCCGAGCTGGACCCATTTACATAGTACATTGCTTTGTTTGTGTATTCTATTTTTCACAGTAAAGTGAAAAAAGGAATTGTATTTATTAAATTTTCTTTAAATGATTAATTTAGACTTTCCGCTAAAATATTGGTTGAAATTTTACCATGTCGGGGGGGGGGCGGGGGGGAGCTGCATTGGGCCCCATGGAGTTTTTTGCCTAGGGCCCCCAGTGTCCCTATAATCTGCCAGTGTGCACATAACCGGTAGGATTTCATATACAGAGCTCCCCCCGTATCCGTGGTTTCTGTTACCTGCAGTCTACCAGGGCCCGAAAAAATTGTAAATTGTGTATCAATGTTTTTTCATTGTTCCTTCGTCCTCTGAGGGGTTTGAAAAGCATGATTTTTATTGCTCCGTCATCCCTTTATACCTGACATGTTCGTTTTTTGAGAATTTGTCTAAAAAATGTCAGAATCCCTTTCATTTGAGTATAATGTACAGTGTACTTTATTACTCTATGTAATGTTGATAATGTCTTACTGTGTGTAATTTATCAGTTACAATATGTATGTATATGAAAATCACGTATCTATGGGGTCCATAAATGATTCACCATAATCCCCCGTTTCGGCTGTCTGCGGTAGGTCTTGGAACGTATCACCCGCGGATACAGGGGTGCGCTACTGTATAACCTTACTGAACTGTAACGGCAACCTGTTTAGGTTGGTATGCTTTTTGTCTTTTGCCTGTGCTTCCTGAATATGGGTGTAGGGTTGTAACACTGATAATAGCCTGTGTAGAGGGATGCCTTTTGATGCTCTCTTTGATGCCAAGAGAGGAAGGAAAGAACCTTCTTAGTGGCTCTTACATGTTAACCATGCACTTTCCTGGGGTCCACTTGCAGAAATTAGGAGGAGTAATTGATTATATTATTGTAGCTAAAGATGGTTTTTTGATGGTATTAGATAAGGGCTGTGTGATAAGGACCAAAAACCATATCTCGTTATTTTTAGGCAGAACGGCAGTACACGATATACATCTCAGTATTTTCTATGAATTGGGTTAAATGTTCAGCTGTAAGTCAAAGCCACCTGTAATATGTCACAAACACTCAGTGTGGTCAAAATGCTTGTCAGTTTACAAGTGTTTAGTTTAAGCATGTTCTTTATTCCGAACAGATGTCTGAAAATAGACAAAAAAAAGACACGAAGGCATTTCACTTTGCTATGTCCACAACAGCCTTCTTCAGTTTATAACATTACTCTCAGAACAGAAGGAACTTGTTCAATCTAAATTTAAAACCTATTTCATAAATGCCTCTAAAAATAGAAGTCTGCAGCCATTGTAATTGTACTAAATAACTGGACAGATCCACATTTTAAGGTAATAGTCCTGATGAAACAACCTTAAAACATGCTGCAAATTTACAGTATTTTTAACCTCTGAGCTGTCTGGCATGTTTATAAAACAAAATGAAACCAGTAACGTGTCCATGCCTTTCGCCTCCACCACGTCCCCATGAGACGCTAACCCAATGCTTTGATTTTAGCTGGGATTTTCTGGGATTTGATACAGTGTCACAACTGATGCTCCTGCATTGTTTACAACCAGGAAGAAATGCTGTAGGTCTCAATTAAAAATCTTTAATCTTACGTTTTGTGTGTATTAAAATAGTATATTTGTGTGTATATTTTATTTATTTTTATATATATATATATATATATATATATATATATATATATACATATATATACACACACACACACACACACACACACACACACACACACACACAGTATTGTCTCATCCTATGTCTAGTTTGAAAATTCGATCTACCACTCAGCCCTTGTATTAGATCCTAATGATAGTCTCATATTTATATGTAATTTATAGTACCACCATCCTCACTGGCGAATATCTGTTACTATAGATTAGGTTTAGGGTGATGTACATGTGTCTGTGTGACTAGCATGCCCCCTTATGCAGGCCAGCGCTCAGTGTGGGTTTTTTTTTCCTCAGGGGAATCAATGGCAATACTTTGTGCCACTTTAATTTTCAGAATTGTCCTGAAATGGATGCAAAATGGAAATTAAAAGGTTGAAAAAGGTTTAATTGCTGTTATAAATGGTAATTTGTATTGGTTACAAAGATTTCGCACTGTAAAAATCCTTTTGTTGTTTTTTAAATTTTAGCAGTGAACATTCCCATATTTCCCAGTATGTGTCCTTGCTTTCTTCCGCTACAGTTCTCTTTGAGATCTTATTTAGCTGGTTGTCTATAAGTAATAGAAAGCTGACTGTTGGACAGAAGATTTGATGCTGCTTTTTTGTACTCCTGACCTTAAGTGATACTCAGCCGTGTCCCTGTGGCCTTTCAGAGTTCGCTGTCGGTCCGTTCAAGATTCCTTTGAAGTGATAAGTACTGTGAAGGTGAGATGGTTGGGATGTGGCACTGGTGTCGGTATGGACGTGCCACTGTCATGCCCCTCTGCACTACAAATCCTTATACAGTTGTCCTTCCCTACCCCACTTTTATTTGTATGTACAGCAAAGTACTAGACTCATGAATGAACATTTGTTATGGCTGAGTGACTTGAAGCAGTCTTGTACAGTGTGTTACAGATGGAAATATACTGTACAGGTGGAAAGATTTTAAGGTGTGAATCGCACCGAATGGGAAGGATTCTCGGGCCATAGATCTGTTGCACTAATCTCCTTGGCTGGCTAAATGAGCTACCTAATAGGATTCTTTCTTGCAATACAGTTTTCAGTATCAAGTGCCCTTCTGTACCCCAGATTTAAAGAGTGGTCATGCTTCGCCAGGAAGAGTACATGCACTCAATCTCAGAGGTCAATCTGCCGCTACTTCACAATACACAGTCTTTATCCCGTAATCAGCTTCCAGTTCTGAAGGTATGACTGCACAGTGCAAACATGACTGCAGAGCTTTTAGATTTTGACAGCTCTTCTGTTGTGACTTGTGTGGGATACAGTGCATATGATTTATGAAGTCTCTCTGTAGTTGACTTAGAATTATATCCATTGTTATTCCAACAATGTATATATGTGTATATATACACTGTATGTATATACAATATATTGCATATATGGTGTGTGTGTGTATAGCAGTTTTCCAGTATCAGTGTGTGAACTGAAATTATTCCAGTCCCATCATAAGTGCAAATCCAAGAAAATTAAATTGTACTTTTATATGTGTGAACAACATCCTTAGTAATTCCTCTTCGTATTTCTTTGTGTACGTTCTTGATAAATTAATAAACAGTGATGTTTTCAAATTAACAGCCAGTAATAGCATTGCGTATTTTACCAAAGACAACTATCGATTATATTGCTGTTTGACTCGCAAATTGTTGTCTAAAATTTAATTACTTGCTCTCTCTGCTGCTTTTGTTCAGGTTTAGAATAGGATTAGAATAATAAAATCCTGTAATGTTGTCTTTGGTTTTACATGTCTAGTCTTCTACAACTCTGTGAAATACACTGGAAAGTACAACAGAAATAGTCAAGAACGTGAATTTTTGTCGTTAAATTTTAGGGTTTTGCACATCTTTCAGAGAAACCTTTGAAGACACACTGGTTGCTCATTTCTGTTCAGAATGGACAGGAATACAATGACACAATGAGGGGTGTGTTTGTAAACATGAAGTATGTTCGTAAGTGGAGCTTTACGCTGTTGTTATGTTTGCTCCTTGTATTTGTCTGTTGCTCTCTCTCGTTTTGTTTTCTTCTGGTTCTTCCCCTAGAGTGGTGCCTGTCAGTGCTTGTTAGGACTCAGAGGTACTGTGGTAAAGAGCTAGGGAGTGTTTGCAGTCAAGGTTAGTCATTGTGTTAATGTAGAATCTTCCCTATAAACAATACAGTATTACAGCATGCATGGATCAACAGCAAATGGCCCACGTTTGTTCCTTCTCCGCTCTCTGTCCGCCACCCCAAAAAATCTGCTATAGCACTTTGACACAGATGCTGGAGGAGGCAATGAACTGGAATTGCTCAGTGATTCATTGCATTTTCTGTTGGTACATGGCACTCGATAGCTGCCATTATAGACTTCCACTCCAGCATGTCTTGATGGTGGGGGGGGGGGGGGGGTGGCATGCGTTTCACACTTAATGCTGTGTATGGCGGCTCTCGTTAGGTGGTAATCCGGTTAACAAATCACAAGCAGATTTTTGCCTTCCCACTGTTACTGTTATAAATGTCACAGGAAGGATAAGACATTTTAAAATGAGTGGTACTGAAACATCTTTTTACATGAGCTGCTGCTTATTCTGATAGAATAAGATTAACTGATATAGGAAATTCATGCTTTTAATCCTGCATCCAAAGTACCAAAAATGTACATGACCACCCCTGAAAAAAACCTAGTAGTTTATAGCTTTTCATTTAAAATGCCCTTATATGGAGGTGTTAAATTATAAATGCAGTTATTGACAGCTACATTGCTAAGAATTGCCGGAGACATACAATGTCTAATTAGTGCTTCTACAGTAGCTGGAAGCTGCAGATACCATGATAAAGCAGATCACTACTATTTCCGTTATTTAGATAGGTGGTTTTCTGCATTCAGTAGTTCCCTTCTGCAGTTGTTTTTTTTTTTTTTTTTAATTTTTATTATATGAAGATTTTATGACATTGATGCATTTCCAGAATGCATACACTCATCAGCCACTATTTTAGGAACATATGAACACCTGCTTGTTCGTGTGCATATCATATTGGCCAATCATTTGACAGCAGCTCAGTGCATAAAATCATGCAGGTGTGGGTCAAGGGCTTCAGCTAATGGTCAGATCAAACATCAGAATGGGGAAGAAATGTGATCCAAGTGACTTGGAGCCATGGCATGGTGGTTGGTGCCAGAGAGGATGGTCTGAGTATTTCAGACACTGTTGATCTCCTGGGATTTTTATATAGCAGAATTTACTCAAACTATTGCAAAAAAACAAAACGCATCCAGTGAGTGGCAGATCTGTGGGTGGAAAACAAGCCTTGTGCGTGAGAGGTCAAAGGAAAACGGCAAGGCTGGTTTTGAGCTGACAGGAAGGCAGTGACTCAACTACTATTTACAACAGTGGTGAGCAGAAAAGCATCTCTGAAAATATTGAACCATGTGGAGGATGGACTTTAACAGCAGAAAATCACATTGGGTTCTGTTCCTGTTAACTAAAAACAGGAATTTGAGGCCACTGCGGACAGAGGGTCACCTAGACTGGGCAGGTGAAGATATATAACGATCAACTTGGTCTGATGAATCTTGTTTTTTTTTTTTTATTTTATTTATTAATAGCATAAATTTATGGATCAGACCTGTGCTGTGTCAATAGTTCTGATGGTGGTGTAATTTAATGTAGGGAATGTTTCCTCAGCACATTGGGCTCCCTCATACCCATTGAGTATCGTTTAAATGACACAGTATCTGAGTATTGTTTAAATGACACAGTATCTGAGTATTGTTTAAATGACACAGTATCTGAGTATTGTTTAAATGACACAGTATCTGAGTATCGTTTAAATGACACAGTATCTGAGTATTGTTTAAATGACTGAGTATTGTTGCTGACCATGTGCATCCCTCTATGGGCACCATTTACCCATCTTCTAATGGCTACTTCCAGCAGGGTATTGCACCATGTGACAAAACTTAAAGTCACTGCTTCCAGCGGCCTCCCCAGACACCAGCTCTAAATCCAGTAGAGCACCTTTGGGATGTGGTGGAATGGGAGATTACTGCAAATCTTGTCAGCGCAATCTTGGACTAGACCCTCTAAATATTTTTTGTTGAATCCATGCCATGAAGAATTCAGGCTGTTCTGAATGCGTGTGTGGGGGAGGTCTCTCTCTATCCAGTATGAGGCTGGTATTCTTAATAGAGTGCTTGCTGAGTGCATATGTTCTATTATTTTTTGCTTTTCACAATAGAGGAGCTTGGTTATAGCAAAAGCCCTTTTCAGCTCAAAGCACTAATGCGTTATTGACTTTATAGTGTTCACATACAATAAAAGCCACACATTTGCCCTTGATTTTAAGATGAGCCATTTTAATGAAGAATGAGCATTTTTTTCCCTTCAATTTAGTCTCAATCCAGGGTGATTACCTTATTCATTGTGATGCAAGATGGTTAAATATTAAATATACCTAATAGGTTGTATGGGGTTAAGTAATGCAATTAATGAAGGTTACGTTTAAATCTGATGTGAATTTTGGTGGTTTATTTAGTTTTGCTGGCTAACTTTGTAATGAAAGGTAATTTTAAATGGCGTGGTAATGGTACATCTGAAAGCAAGTTATAATGTGCTGCTTATTAATCTGGGGTACACATTCACAGTATGAAGGTAAAAATTCCTTATTTCTTCAGCGCTGATGCATTTTTCTCCCACTTTTTTAATGTTATTAAACTTGTAAGATTGCAAGTGTGCATAAAATAAGTGTGCATTTGTGTTATGACAAATTAATTTAACCTCTATACAGCGAATACCTACTTGTGCACATATTACGTCAGTCCTTGTTTGGCAGTGCTGATGTTTGTAGTTTAGATACTTAAAACTGTTTTATTTGGAGTTTCTTTCCATGTCCATTATTCTGAAGCCAGATAAATGTTGATTTTTTGGAACCTGCACAGAAATGAGAAGGTGTGAAGCAGCAACACCGTGGGGGGGGACCTGTGGCCTGTGGCCTGTGTCTGCGTGATAGTGGGCGTGTGGGGGCCGTGCTAGTCCATGTCCGGGAATGCAGGCTGATGTCCGCTGATGGGCTGTTTGTGTGGAATGGCTTAATTGTCCTCTGCCACTACTCTGAACACAGATGACAGACTATTTTGGTGTTTTATAAAAAACCCAATGTGCTTTTTTTTTTTTTTTAAAAACCTGCTATCCTAAAATTTTTAATTACTTGAAATAAGATGCCCCTAGATTTACGTCCTTAACACGCACTGTTTTTAATATACAACTTTGCCAGATGATGAATGAGGAAGGACCTGGAGATGTTGACACTAGGTAAATTTCCAGAGTAATGAATTGAAAGAAATGTTGGAGAATTGATTTGCATGCATTTTTGTAGCTGGATAATTGTGTAGTGTGAGAACAAACATTTCAGACATTTCTAGGATTTAGTGGTTAACCATATTCAATAGATAAGAAAATAGAAGAGTATAAAGTTAATGGTTTGTAGAAAAATAGCCGTAATGGCAGAGGTACTAATTCTGTATTGCACAAAATCTTAAGTACTGCACATATGCAACATTGTTGCAACATTGTTTATCAGAATGTGACATAATATGACACCAGGAAGGAACATGCAATTTTATTGGTGGCTGTGGGGGGGATATTTAACGCAAATTAAGACAAGAAACAAAGGCAAAAAATTTTTTGGATTGATTGATGCAAAAGGATAAAAGCAACCAAATTCTATCTGGTAGACAAAGTGTGAATATGACCTTTTCCGGTGTGAAAGGAGTGATGACGCAGAGTGGCCAGATCACTTCTCAGGTTTGACCTCACTTTGTTCTCTTTCAGCTCTTTATAATTACTGGTCATTTGAGGATATCAGTTTATCTTATTAGACAGAATATGATGGGTCACAGACACTGTACTTGCAGAAATAATGTTAAGAAAACCAGATAGAGTAGCCAGTATGATTTTTTGCAAGAATGTCAGATGGCTGGAGTGAAAGTGTTGCCATATATGGTATTAAACTGTCTAATAGAGTGTACTGTCTAGTTAAGGTATTATGTCTCCCTCCAAGTATGGTCTGTACAATTGTAATCAAATCATTTAAAATGTTAAATGCATTTTATAAGTCACACTGAAGCTATAGTTGAAAGTAGTCATAAAACACAGATTCTCTACTGGAGAGTGGTTTTGTTGATGCGTGGTTGCCCATGTGACAGTGTTATTTAAGAGAAATTTACAATACATACTCAGTGGCCAGTATGTTACGTACACCAGCTAATACAATCTTTCTCAATGGGTGCAATTTGTGTGCAAGTTAATACTTGTAGACAGGGCCAAACTGTTCAGTTATTGATCAGATCGATTTTGAATGTGGTGTGATTGTTGGTGCCAAGTACTAAGGCTCAGGAAAGGTTGCTTTCTTGATATTTTCACACACTGCAATGTCTAGAGTTAACTGAAAATGGTGCAAGAAACAAAATCCAGACTGACACTTCTGTGTGCAAAAACACATTGTTAATGAGAGGGGTCAGAGGAGACTGCCCAGACTCATTAACACTAGCAGGAAGTGCAAAATAACAGGCCAGTACAACAGTGGTTTGCAGAGAGGCTAATTGAAGCCGCTCTGGAAGAAAAAGTGGATCCTACCTAGTACTAGCTAAGTGTACCTATTAAAGTCTCTACTGAATACACATTTTCAGATGTCATAAGATTGAGGATCAAAATACAACACATGTTAATACATATACATGTATTAATGGGCTTGTAATTTTGTAATCTGCTTTCCTTATGGGGTACAGTTAAAGCATTTGATCTGAAATAGAATCAAATTTAGATCCGTACCAAGCAGCAGCAGCATAACCTTTTAGTGTCTTTAACGGTTAACCTTTAACTATTAACTTGCTATTAGGGCTGCACAATTAATAGAAAAAAAAATGTGATCTGGATTCACACCTCTGTGTGAATTTCAATCGTTCGTCTGTATTGTATTACCTCATCTGGATCAAAAGAAGCGCTCCTAATTTTTCTCAGTCTCAAGTGTCCCATAATTCTGCATTCTTTTTAAAGGGCGCTTTTCCACTCTATCAGGTACCTTACTTTCGGTACTTCAAGAAAGTACCAAAAGTACAGTACTTCAAGGTGGTTTTCCACTGGTGTAAAAACTGTTACTGACACTGAATGACAGCACAACTTCAGGCAGGGTGTATTCTACTGAATTTGAAAAATGGCGGTAGTATATTACAGGGCTGGCCGTTATTACTATCGTTATGCGATATATCAGCAAAGCATGTTGTACACATGCATCTTATATCACTGGTCAGCTAGATTAAGATCAGGCTTTTTCTTGCCTTCAATACGGTATGGACATTATAGCGCAAGGAGTTTAGGTTTCGCAAACATTTTTAACTGTCAGGAAAAAAAAAAATAAAATGTTGCAATTTTTATTATTCCTTTTCAAGATTATATAGTAAATGTTTATAAATTAATCTAAAGTTTACCTCCGTTGCTTTTGTATGAGCTCAGAGAAAATGATTGATTGTCATCCTTGCTGTTTAAATCACTCCTAGATGTTTCTGCAAAATTAACGTTGAATTCCTTTTTTGTGTTATAAATACCCCAATATTTATTACAACAAAATCACATTCCGATACTTGGAAATTTTCCAAAACTGTGCTGTCATAGTATATTATACAAAGTACTTTAATTTCTTTTTATATTTTCCCGATTTCTGGTTCCTCTGACCAGATCGCAGTTAAAGCTCGGCTCACTTTATTTGTCCATGGATCCATTATTATTATTATAATTATGTTGTTTTTTATTTTCTGAATTCATAACTGTTTTCAAGACGTTGGTTGTATTGTGTTTCAGAGGCAGGCTATTTGCATAAGCAATCCAAAAACGAAGTGTTTCAAGTCCCATCCCAAAGTACCAAAACAGTAGCCCACTGGCCCTTTTGGTACCGGAACTTTTCGTGTGGCTGTTTTGGTTACCATAACTGAATGGCCAATTGAACATTTCCTTTATGTTGTCAGAAGTTGATATGCCGGTTCTGGATCAATCATATTTGGCACAGTCGTGTTTTGTTTTGTATCCTTTTATACTTTGAGTGCAATAAATGTTTAAATTTGAGAGAAAAAAAAATGTTAGAGAATCAGGATCTCAATTCTAAGCAACAAAAAAATCATTGAATTTCGAAAATCAATTTTCTTTTCATTATTGTACAGCCATACTTGCTGTGTTCTGCACTAGATAACATGTAATCTTTCTCTGGGGGACTGACTTAACTATCAGCAAATATGAGGGTTGTTACACATACATGCGTCATGACTGAAAATGACCTCATTAAATCCTGTGCCAAATAATCATAACCTTTTTCACACCAGTATGAGTTTGGTATAAGGCGCAAGTACACTTTATGAAGGTATTGCATGAAGACATTATTGGCCCTGGAGTATGTTACCAGTATCTTTGTTGAACCAAAGTGTTTAACTTCATCTAATGATTCCACTGTATTTAAATTAATAATTATTTTAGCTTTGGGTTGCATTTGCAATTTTGGGTTGCATTTGCATTTTATTTTCTCTTTAAACTCTAGGGGTATTAGCCATTACTTTCTGATTTTTGTTTTGCCCTTGGCCTCAGTAGGACACCATGTCTTATTCACAGGCATCTTTTTAATATGCATTCATGTGACTGCTGTTTGTGCTAGTGTGCGTTTCGCTGCTCCACTTTGAATAGTTATGTACTTCTGAACCACCTGATGTTGCGTAATATATATGTAATACGTATTTGCATTGCTCATAAGAGTGTCCTGCTTTAAACAAGAAAATGAATGGATGGATTTACACATTAAGGATTTGTTTTTCCTGTTTTGCTTGCTCTGGATCCCATCTGTTCAATTGTTTCATGGATACAGCAGTAATTATCTGAGGAACTTGTCAAAGAGGGTGACATTTTAATGACCGGTGATTGGTGCAATAGAAAACTAATGGAGACAGAGATCAAACAAAGCAACGTTTTGAAGCTCAGCATTATACATTAATTTGAATTGATAGCTGTGTCTACTTTTGAATTCCCTTCTCGGTACGTTTAGTGAGTGAAACATTCTTATTATCCTGAATAGATTTGGATTGCGACGTGCCTGAGGTGCCGCTGAATTTGAGTGCTTAGTTTTGCTCAGCCATGTCACAGCAAACTATTTGTACTATATGAGGCTTGTGGTTGAATGTATTATTTAAAACCTCACTACATATTGAAAACCTGACTGCCTAACTGATTTGCAGCACATCACACCATACCATACCATAAAAATACTGTCATCAGACTTGATTATCGTTGTTGTTGGTTTTTTTTTTTTTTACATCAATGGTGCTCTCATCTGCGATTGCGTTTTAAATTATTAAATTATGAAACAAGATTAACTGTCAAGCTGGTGTCCTGTGCTGGGTGTATCCTATCTTGCTTCGACATGTTGTGGATAAACTACAACTCTGTTGTAGAAAATTGGTGGATGGACAAATAGTATTGATTTATCTTTAAAGGTAAACAGTTTCTGACAAAGAAATTGTCCTTCTGTGATACCCTGGGAAATCATTTCTGAGGTTTTTCCAGAAGATTTAAATATATATATTTGCTATCTTGTTCTGTTGGACTGGTCTGATATGAATGCTGCATTCACTCGGCAATAATCATTGCATTTGTTTAAGAATATGAATTTATTCCATTTTGAAATTCTGCACTTGTTCTATGCATTTAATTGGAGAACACTCCCATTTCAGACAATGGCAACTCAATTCCTGGTTTTACCTTTTGTATTTTGTTTGTATTATGATATTGTGTGTTCCCACGTAAACCGTTTAACAATTCAACTTTATATATCCTCTTGGTTAGACAGGCGTAAGGTCTAAACAAACGTTATGGGTTTTTAATTCCTGTTACTAATATAAAATTTATTTGGCGTGTAGTTAAACATCAGACTGCTATTAAAATTCAGTGCAGTAGTGACACGTGAGCGGTTGATCACGCCTGGTGTACAGGTTTTAATAATTTGCTTACTGAAGCATTTTCGAGTAGACATTCCCCTTAGGAGTTTCCATCACCCAAGATTTCTCCTTTATGTCCTGTTGTCCCAGTAGAATCCAGGCCGTTTTTTTCCAGCAGCCTATCTTTTGTGTGTGTGCGTGCTTGTGTGTGTGTATTGAAGGGGGGCTTCAATAATGTCTCCATAAAGGAAGACTAGGTCAGCCATGTGGATACGTCTGCTGAACAGCTGAGGGAGGGAGGGAATGTGGCGTGCATGCACGAGAGGGGTGAGAGAGCGAGAGCGCGCGTGTGAGAAAAAGGAAGCGGAGTACAAGGTGAGCTCACTGATTTCCTATTCGCGGACAACAGTACCTACTACTTGTAGTAACTTAGCCCTTTCATCTTGGATATCCCCATTACCGCAGTGTGGGTCTGAGCAAGACGCACGTTTACTGAGAACTGTCCCGGTGATGTGATCGTGAGCAAATAGCCCCGCGAGGCCGCCTTTTGTTGAGGAAAAATGCGTGTTTCTTCTCTGGTACAGCCAGCGATTGTTAACGGATGAAGTGGGCGATATTGTTTATCCCTGCTATTTGGACTTGGCCCAGACTGCACGGAAGGACTGGCGGGGTCATATGAGAGTAATCGCGGCATTGCCTTTGAAGGTGTTACAAGCAGTCAGTTGGATCTTTTTTTTTTTCTTTTTTTTTTTTTTTTAAAGATTATCAGACTGGCGGGTAAGTGTTATTTAATGGGAGGAGGAAAACGAGGGAGGTGGGGGCAGCAAACAAAACAGAGATGGTTATGAAAGACGGCGTGAATGTGCTGGTCGTGGGGTGGCAGCACGGCATTAGGGACTTTTAATTAAAACACGGGCAGTTACGCCATGCTCTTTGCATCATACAAAGCTAGGACTAGGTCTTTGCCGGTTTTTTCGTAAGTGTAACTTTTTGATTCTCCCAACACACTGAAGTCGTTATGGAAACGCTCTGGACCTAACTTTTGTTCATTTTCTACATAGTAGAAGGACACCGTTTGTTGCGCTTTAGCGAGCCTGGATTTCAGCTGCACTCCAACTCACTAGCTGAATGTTCGTTAGTGTACGTGTAATTACAGTGTTGACTAAAACTGATATTTCAAGCTTATGTTTTCGTCCAGTTGTAAGTAATCGCACGAACTTGTTGTGTAGGTGGTTATTTACTGATCGTGTGCCGTTAGGATGTAGTAATGTTTACGCAAACATTTGACGGTGAATGGTTATGTAGACTTGCTTGACCAGTTGCTGATTAAAGGCAAAGCGATCAGCCTTAGCTAGCTACTTCCTTTTGTTGGGACGAGCGCATCCCTCCCAGTTTCTGTGGAGTTGTATGCGACTAGCAATAGCCCGTAGCAAGAAAGTGTTAGCCAGGGTAAAATAATACGCGGCTGAGTTGAGAAGAGGACGTGAATTTCCGCCCCCACGACACCAACGGACCCTCGGCGTTTTCGTTTTCGCTAAAGGCCACGTTTGTGTTCCGCTCAAATCCACCTTTTACATGATTCAGCACGCTTTTACTTTCGCCAAACTATGAGCAGATGTTCCCCCTTTGAAAACCGAGGCATTAAATAAAAGGTCTGCGCTAACATGGCTCGCTACACAGACGCTTTTCTGTGTAATAAATGCGAGGTCTGTAATTGGCTTTGTGTTCCTTGGCTTTGCTTTGCCTTTCCCCCTCTCCCTCACAGCCTATTAACTGGGATTTGACCTCTGGCTCGATAATTCAAATGTGATTAATTTACTGCGATTCGATGGTGCTTTTATTCACAGTATAGTGAGTGGGATGATTCTGATTGCAAATTGGTGCTTAAAGCACTTGTACTTTCTTACACATAGAAATTCACCCCTTGTATTCAGCCCTGCCTAATTTTTAGATATTTAGATTGAACTTGTTTTTCATACATTCTTTGAGCATTTGCTGTCCAGTGTCTCCTGTGTTGAAATAACAAAGGCCCTGGCAGCCATTTCAACCATTTCAGATAGAGGTTGAAGGTCAGGTGACAGCCCATGTGACAGAACATGTTGTTTTGTGTGCTGGAGAAATTCCTGAAAACAGTTATCTACCCCACCAGATGTCCAGACATGTTTAAACAAGCAATGTAATTAGCTGGAGAATTCCTGTGTTATGAATTTGTGCTTTAGGACGTCTTTATGTCATATAGATGCCAGGGTTTTAGACAGTAGATGCACACCCAGATAGGACAGTAGTGTGTTGAAAATTAAACTGCTTTTTCATTTGGTATTTCTGACATGTTTACCAGATACAATTTAGCTATTTCATGCATGAGTGTAGCAAGAAATCGGCGTGAATGACTTGTCATTTACTTTATCTTTATTTTAAGAATGTAAACATTACAAATATATTGCTCTCAATAGGGACACACTTCTGTTTGGTGTTGGATTTAAATACTTCATGAGAGGTCAGACTGCAGTTTACTCTGAATAATAAATAAGCTGTCGTGCAAATGAGTTGGGAGCCAGTTGTGACGTTAAACCAGGATCTTTTTGCAGAGAGATGAGTGCTATAATGTAACAGTAAAGGGGATAGTGTGTTTTATGTTTTATTGGTGATGCTTGTTCATTGAACTCCTGTTTAAGGCTGTTTCATTATAATGTTACTCCTCATTACTTAAACGTCAAGCCTAAGTAAAGGTTTTTGATTTGATTTCATGCACATTTAATTTTGCTGTATACTTAAAAGATCAAAATATTTTGTTGGATTGTGCTGTGTGCTTTTGGGAGTCATTTTACTGTTTTGAAGGTGTCTGGTAGTCTGAAATTGACAGAATCCATCATTCAGAAAGGTGTGGGAGATTGCTGAGTTCTTGTAGTATCACCGATTTAATCAAAAACAAGCATCATTGAATGTAACATTCTCAGGAGTGTATTGGTGTCAAGGCTTTAGGCATACATTCTTATGATTTCCGAGGTAGAGCAGCACGTTTCCTTTGTTGCTTTACACCCTTCCCTTTTGTAGGTGGTATCACCGGCTTGTGACAGACTGATAATACTCACTGTCTCTTCCTGCAATCCAAAATAATCAGTGCTGAAGGCAAATCTTCTGCTCGTGCACCATTTTTTTCTTTATCTCTTTTCTGATAGTACTTTTGATTAAGCTTTTGTTGATTAACAGATCTGCATATTTTATGTGTAACCCAAGTGTGTTGCTTTTCTCTATGAAAGAAGCTGTTGGTGCAGTATTCCGAAATGACACCTATGGTGTTGTTGAAAAGACATTCCATTTTGAGAAGCTATAATCAACATTTTGCAATTTTGGCAATATGCCACAGTAGCAGCAACATTGGGAGAAGTGTTTTCCGTAACATTTAGATTGTTATTCCATATATTCCATGAATATGGGTATATTTTTTAGTGATACCAAAATTTGTAGAATCCATAGTTTGGGTTAGGAAGATCATTTGATAAATCAAGGTCATTAAGTCTCTTCAAGCATAGTGTGGTGGGATAGACAGCAAGGATTTGAAAGTGGAGTCGCCGTCCTTCCAGGCAGTGCTGTGTTCCTGTTTTGTTTATGTAATGATGACCCGACAATCCGGGGAACATTTAAAAAGCGATGGTGTGTGTCTGTGTGTGGGTTAGCTGAACAAATGGCCGGCTGTGTGAGCCTTCTGGGCGACAATGAATCATGCATTCAAATTAGCCAGGCACGATGAATACAAATTAAACTATAGGTTTAAAATTTAGGGGTGGCAATCAAGCCTAGATTTGCTTTCTTTTGTGCCATGTGTGTCTGTATGCATAATATAGTTTGTGTTTTGGAATATAGGTGTTCTATTTGTGGTGCTTTACAGCTTTATTAATGCATTATTCTGTTAAGAGAACTATTCATCATCCTGATTAATGAAGCTGCTGCTTTTGTGAGAGGTCTGTGTGTAAGAGTCAATGTGGTGATTGATTTTGCTTCATGTTAAAATATTTCACATCCTGCGTCATGCACATGTGTGTCAATTTTGCAAATTCCTGTAAAATGATAAAATTCTAATCCAAGGACTATGTGCTGCTTTTTTGTCTCCCTTTTACGCTGAGTGGTGTTTGAAGCAGTTTTACAATTAGGGGTTCTTAAAGTCTGAAATATTCAGATTGAAATTTTCCCTTAGCACAGGAATACTGCAGGTGAAAGCAATGTTGCAGAGTGTGAAAACATTTGCTCTCATATATGCTAATTATTTGAAGAACATTGCATTTTCAGTAGCATTGGACTATGGAACTTCATGGAATATTACGAGGGACCACCACCATAGCTGCAGCAAAGAGCTCAGTAGAGAAGCCCTGGAGGAATAAAATAAATCATTTCTGTGATACAAACATTTTATAGCCAATATATAATTTGTGTAAATGAAGTAAAAACCGAAATGCTAACTTGATTTTTGTGTTTCTGTTCTGAGAGTGTAGATTTTTTTTTCACATTAGCCTCAAAGTGGAAAAGAAGATAACTGATATCTTTTCAATATGTAGCCAAACTTAACGGTTACCCGTTGCAGTTAGTTTTTTGAATGTGCTATTCAAGCTTAGCATAGAGCTCTTCTGCTTGTAAGGGATGGAAGGTTTTGCAGTATGACTTGAATTCACCGGTGTGTTTAAAGGGCTTGTAACATTACAGAAGCTACTGAATAGCTAAGTAGGACCCCCTCAAATATCCCTTAATGCTTTCAGCATGTAAATCGTTTTCTTGTGCTGAGCCAGGATTTCAAGTTTTTTAACCAGTCTTCAAGTAAGAGAATTAATCTGGATTATCTGCTTTAGTGAATTAACTGGGTATAAAGTAGTTTTTTGTAAAAATATATTTATAAAGGTTACATTGTTGAATGTACTAATATTATCACACATGGAAAAGCACCTTCAATAGATGTCTTGGATAAATCGAAGTGTAAATCCTAACCAAACCTAACATTGATTTTAATGGCCCTGTTTACATTTGGCTTTAAAATGCATCTTGGGCCATCGGATTGCAAGTGGACAGCGATAAATGTAAGTGTAAACGACCACCAAGACTCATTGTGATCCGATTACTCAAACCACTTGCTGAGGTGGTCTGGGATGCATTTGACCACATGTCTTTTGTAGTGTAAATGGTAATGTGTCCTGGATGCGTCCCCGACAAGGACATTGCAATAACTCTGCGTGAGGCAGTAATGAAATCTGAACATAAGTAGTCAGCTGGACACCCTGGAGACGCATGATAGACACAGGTGAGGGTGGCGATGTGTCTCTGCTGTCTGCTTATCATCCGATCGCCCAAGACGCATTTTAAAACCAAGTGTGAACAGGGCCAATGTGTGTTGTTGGACTCATTTGTTACGGGAAAAGGTCAAAAAAGAGAAAGTAAAGGAGACGCTTGTTAATTTCAGCACTTCACTTAATGTGTCCTTACCCTGGGAAGAAAAATGCAGTGCTTGAAGCGTGTATTTTTATTTTCTCAGTCTTAAAATGATGCCGTTTTCTTTTTATACTACTCTCCGGGCAACTGGTTGTGAAATAAAAACACCCAAAGGTTTATTGTAATAACATGGGTAGTCAGTTCCTTCTCCTTCAGGATTAATAGAGAGATACTCTATCTACTCATAGGCAGCGCGATATTGGAAAAATTAAAAAAATCATGTGAAATTTCGCGATACATATTACAATATTTATTATGCAAAAGCGGAGTTGAAAATTAACCCAGAATAAACTATGGCCCAAGTGGACAGTGTGATGGTATGAAAAATTTAGATGCCACCCAAATCAAATCTCAACCCAGCTGATTGTAAGGGTCCTTGTGATTTGGGAAACCTGTGATGGTAATATTAACATTGCACCTAGTGTGTGCCTAGTTTTCCTCTCCATTTTATATTCAATTACTGGAAATGTCATAAGAAACCACACTCATTCAGCTTAAATGGGATCACAAAAGTGGTCTAAAACAACTCTTGACTACTTCATATTCTATGCTTTTGTGTGTAATACATGCAGGTGTGTTAAAACTGTCCTTAGAAATGGTGTAGACTATCCTGTTTTGTTTTTTTAAAGATTTACTCTTTTCTCAGCCAAAATGTATTCTGTTTCCAGAGGAAAATAAAAATGGCAAAACAAACCGTCTATCAATGGATTGATCATAGATGACAGATGACTAAGCATGTTTGGTTGTGAAGATTGTGAGGACAGTGTGCAGACTATTGTTAGTGTGGTTCATATGAAAAATATTCTGTAGAGAACAGACCAGCTGTCTGGGTCCAGTTAATGATTCGTCAGTCCAGGGTTTAATAGTCCTGAATAAGATGTAACAGGGAAGCAAAAAAAATAAAAATTGAGTTAAATATACCAAGTTAAATATTGAATAGCTGTGGCAGCATTTTACAGGTGAAAACCAGGACATTCCCAACACAGTGGGTGTTACCTTAAAGACTATTTGATGGGGACAGTTTGATTGTCAGCATTGCTCTTGAGCTCTATTATACAGTATATCGCTAAATATTTTGCTCTTAATTTTAGGTAGATATGTATTGGAGCCATCATGTACTATAACTTTTATGAGAACATGCTGTAAGGGGTTTATTTAATAAAAACTGTTCTCCATTGATTCACAATATAAAGTGTTGTGATCCCTTCAGTTTTAGGTCTCTCTTTAAGGTAACTCCCACTGTGCCAGTAACTTTGCACAAGGGTAAGGAGCTTGTGATCTGGCTACAGGAATTTGCTTTCCCAGTAATAGGTGACCTCGCTAGCAGTTTCTTTTACTAGCATTAGACAGTGCAGTAGTGCACCACACTTTGGATTGCAGGATTAAATAAGTAACTTGAAATTCTATTCTTTTAGTTCTGGATGAGTGAAGTAGTCCTTAAAACATATTTGTCTGCGAAAACATTTTGAATGACGGAAATAACGTTGACAATTCTTTTACTAGTCATTCACTGCAGACACATTAACACTGTTGGAGCTTATTGTTAAAAGACTACTTTTTCAGATCCACAACAATGGGTTATAACTTCATCCTTGATTGTTTTGTATGTAAATGTAATGATCATAACTTTTAACATTTATTTGAAACCTTTTTCTTGGTATTCTTCAGGGGTAGCCAGTGCTGAATTTAGCTGGTAGGGCAATTCTGCAATGCCCATCGTATCAAAATACTGTCCCCTTTTCAGTATGAGGCATAAGGTGCACACAAATAAATTTTACTTGTTAGTATGGCCACATGTATTGTGGAAAGGTGTAAAAATGTGTTGGTTGTACTTTAATGTCATTGCAAACTCTGCCACTGACTTTCCAGCCAGTGCCGTGTTTAGCTCTCCTATCTCGCCATGTCACAATATGTGTTTTAAAAGCACAAATACTTTATCAAAGCTTCTGTCATCCATCCTCCTTGGCAAGAAGAAATGCTTTAGCAGGGGTGGAGAACCTGACCCACGGAGAGCCCTTGTGGATGTGGGTTTTTAGAATAAAGCAGTGGTTCTCAACTCCAGTCCTGGGGACCCACTGTCATTGGCTGAATGAGAGGCCATCCCAAAGACCCACACGCACACCGGCTCTCCATGGATCAGGTTCCCCACCCCTGTGCTATAGTGTTACCCAAAACGCTTCAGTAAAGACTAGATGGCATTGCTGGCTAATGTATAACTAAGTGAATGGGCAATATGGAAACAGGGTTCTGTAAATCTCCTTGGTAATAGTGAATGTAACTGGGAGGTGACAATTTTGCTAAAGCACTGCTGCTCAGAATATCGTCTTTGCTCAGATGCTTATCTCATATCTCCAAGTTATGTGTCAGCTTCAGCCAAACGTCTTGGGCACCATTGCACTATAGTGAACAACATACAAATAAAGGCATTGCCTGCTGTTATAAAAGAACTGCCCCTTGGTATAGTCCTCATGTTTTTGTTTTGTAAGATAAAATGATATTAATTATTGTGCTACAGGCAGAATTGGCAGTTCAAATAGAAGATGAGATGAAAGAAGCTTCAGAATATTCAACAGTGTATGCTTAATTACTTAAAATCGGGAAACCTGTGAATCATTTTTTGGGTATTACTTTAAACCAGTACTGTCTTAATTTTTGTGTGCCATTCTTGTATTACTAAAAAGTCTGGCGGAACTTAGATGTTGATCTGCTAAGACCAGGGCAGTTATCGCCTGCTGCCATATATGTCATTAAAAAAATTTAGGTATAAAAGAAGCCAGACATCCAAGAAATATTTAATTTAAGCTTTGCTGACTTGCAATAGAGGGTGTTTTGATTCTAAAAATGTTAAATATAATCTGAGTGGATCAATTATTTGAAAATTTGTGGCTTCACATTGATGAATAGCAGATAATTATACAAAATTTGATCTTGCCTTACTGTTTATTGGTAATTCATTAACTGAGCAGAAGGTTACGGTACAGAAACCTTTACTGGCGCAGCAAGCTGTTGAGTGGAGTGACTGGTGAAACACTGCTTCTTTTAAAGGTGATACTGATGAAGTCAAGCGCTGCCACTAGCTTTTATGGTTAGACGGAATGATCTGGACTAAATCCCACACTATCTGGGTGGCTGTGGATTATTCCCATGTGTTTTGAATTTCTTGTCCCTTTTGTTGTTTTTATGTGTGTGTAAAACATTTTAATTTAAGAATTTGACTGCTTAGGTGTTTGTAATTTGGTCATAGTTGGCACAGTTTAAAATCTTTCGCGGCTGGATGAACTGGCTTAGTATGTTCCTTAAAATGTTAAGTTGGTGTGTTTTTGTGCATACGTATATAAACCCAGTGTGTTTGCATATTTTATATGTAAAATGGTGTGATTGATAGGGAAGCTTTTACCTAAAACACAGCTGATAAAATGTTAAAACTGTTATGAAGATAAACTATTGAAGTGTTTTCACATTTGTTTGTTCAAGCAGACAGATTAAAACTCATTTTTCTTCAGCATGCTCTGGCTGCTCTTGGTTAGTGGTTCCTGGGTTTGTTTTCACTGTCCACAGCAGGTGCTTTGTCCCAAAATTGATCCTGTTATATCTGAGTATGAGGTGAGGATCGGATCCTATTTAAAAACAATAATTATCCAACCAAGATCGCAATACAGTCCCAAAAAACAGGAGCAAAATTCACCACCACCTGGAATTGTTTTTTTGTGGTATTTTCAGCATTTTTTAGGAGAAAATGTATAAAAGGAAAACAGATTTTGAATTGCATATCAGATTCTCTGTTCCCTGAGGATAAATATTAAATAATTGGATATGGGTGGTGGAGGTTTAAACGTACTGGAGGTGAGAAATGGCGCTGCTATTTTTACCCTGTAAAGTAATGGGATTAATAGAAAGCCCAAGGTTATTAGGGGTAGTACGATTAGTCCTTAATTACTGTGTGCGCATGTCTGCCTAACTAATGATTGTAAGATTGTCTGGAGGTTTTCCGTAACTCAGAATCATTGGAAAATCGAGCATAAATAGTTTAATCAAAACTGGAAATATGTTGCTGCAGAGTGCTTTAAAATAATTTTGCTTCCTGTATTGGTTAACAAATATGCTAGTCAGACATCCAAAATATTAGCGTCACAAAATCAAAATGAAATTATGAATTATCCTTATGATGACAGTATTTACTTGGTGGTTAATTCTTATTAATTTCATCTTTTAGGTAACAAAATTTGTTTTGCAGCAATTTGAGAAAATAAATATTTTGCCTTTTAAGTTGTCTAAGCATTCCCGATTTAAAGAAAGAAAGAAAAAAAAAAAACTCCTACAACAAACTTTTGGCTTCTTATCACAGCTAACATATCACAGACCTGTTATGAATAATTGTTGTGAAGCCCTCTGTGTCTCCCTTAGCTCTAAAGTAACAGTTTTGTGAATGATATTGTGTTGCAAAGAAGCTTTCTATGTTTTGAGACAGACATGGAATGAAAACTCTGGCCAAAAGCTTGTTTAAGCAAACCACAAACATGCACTGTAAACCAAATGGATTTAAGCGTTCTGGCATTCAAGAACTGATGGGCCAATGAATAGGGACATCTCTGCAAACAAAACTGCTCCATTTGACTTGCATTATTTCACAAGGTATCTAATCAGTAATATCTGATTAAAAATATATATAGCATGGGGCTTTTGTGTTAAAATGCTCTTTGCCTCTGTTCCAGTTGTGGAGTTCCAGATATTACCAAACTGCCGACACATTGGTGCCATCTTGAATTTAGTAAAATGTATTTTTCTGATTTCAAAAAGTAATTAACAAGTGACTCAAAGTGACTGCCATTTTACATATAATAATTGTGTGACAAAATGGAAATCGTAACTTTAAATGATTTGAAGTATGCGTCACATGGGTAATTTTCACCACTTTTCATGTAACAATTGATGAACGATACAATGATTAATCTGAAGCACCCTTTTTCCACTGCTCAATCTTCATTTAATCAAAATAATCTTCAAAGTCTTGGTCTACTTATTTCTCTACAAGTATTTTGATCTAAAATAGAATGTTTTAATTTGATTTAAGACCCGCTTTTGATTCCTCCTTGGACTAAAATGACTGACAAATTAATAAATGTGTTGAATGTACCACATTTACTCTTGCAAAAAAGCACTCTGAAATCTTGAAGGAAAAAAAAAACACTTCTGCCTTTAATTCTTGTCAGTTCTGTTTTGGATCTTGTTTTTCTTTCATCGACTTCAGATGCTGCAAAGAGCTGTCTGCCTTTCTGACTCCTTTGTGTGGTTGCTAGTCACTAAGGCTGCTTTATTTATTTATTTATTTTGGGGAGGGTGGGGGGTGTCAAACTATTATTATTGAACAAGCCTCAGTACATCACACCTCCAGGACTCCTGGGCATTCATTTCTGCTCTGGCACTGCGTGTGGAATCTGCGTGCACTTCCTATGTTTTGTTTTGTAGATACCGCAGTGTTCTTCTATGGGCATACAGATTCAGCCGACTGTTGTCTCTAAATTGCCCTTTGTATGTGCCTGCCATTTGATAGATTGGTATGTCATCCAGTATGTGTGATGTCCGGGGCCTTGTCCGTCATGGGAAAGACTCTAGGCTTCTACTGAAATTATTTGGTTTTTAGTATTATTTAGTAATATTAATAATTTTGTAATATTAATCTTTAGTATTGTTTGACAGACGTGTAGACTGAAAACATGCAAGCTGCTTTTGAAGGTAGAATTTGTGTGATTGTGAATGGGGTTCTTGGTGTGGCATTGGTGGTGCTTCATTCACTCTTGTGTTATGTCTATATTTATTATTTGTCAGTGCACCTTGAGCATTAGTTTTTTGTTAAATGGTTCCGTTAGACGGCAAAATGTGTGTGGTTGGTACAGATGTAGTAGTCTAGTCATTTTATTCTGTTTGGTTGTATGCTGCAGTGCTTTGCTTTCAAAGTTAACCTGGTTTTTCCTCAAGACTAATTTGAGCATACAATTCATAATTGGCTAGTCAGATCTTAGAAAAGCTAATCTTTGCCAATCATATTTAGTTTGAAGATCTCCAAAAAAGTGGAGATGTATTTTATTGCCTCCAGATTTTCCATAGTCTTTTTTTTTTCTCATTTTCTTGAGGCATTATTGGCTTGTGAATGTTTAGTTTGTGATTTATTGTCTGAAGATCTAAAGAAGAAATAGATTGTGTATAGTAACTGAAATCCTGCTGCTTTGCTTTTGTGCTCATTATTGCACAATGTGTTGATAGATGGTATGTTATGTTGGATCTCCTGGGAAGCTGGGGAGCTTTCTGTATTTACCCGTCTCCAGCACACCTTTCTCTCTTAATTTCTGGTATGTAAACTGGTGGATTTGACTGCTGTTTACTAAACCCTGAAGTTTTTAGTGCTTGTAACCCTAGGATATATTTATTTTTAAGCAAGCCTGCTAGTCTCCTTTGTAAATGATGGGTGTCATTGTGAGTTTCAACTAATTTCAGAACACCACTGTATGACTTCAGGTACCGGTCCATTTTAAACTCTGCGAAATGACATTTGTGCAGCAGCAGTCAAAACATTTACAGTTAATGCTAAGTTTTATTGTGCATGTCTTATTCAAGGCTCATCAGATTCCACTGCTTAAGGGATTAGATCAGAAGAAAGGCTCCTATGGACCATTGTGCATATATGCAATTGCAACTACTCAAGTAACTTAATGGTGCTGTCTAAGGAATGCATCTCAAGAAAAGCAGCTGTGCTGTCAGTTAATATCTGCACTGGAAATGAAGAACATTGGCCTCAGGCTTTGAGGGTGGCTTTAGTAAATCTGTTACCTCTTTATTGTTTTAACTTCTTCATATCAGTGCATGTGTACTCTCTCCCATCCATTCACATTTATGTTATTTAGCAGATGCTTCTGTCCAAGTGAGGCAAATGCCACATTACAAAGATATGTGCCGACAAGGAGTGGACCAGTACATCTGTTTTCAGTCTGCTTCTTCTGATAATGTTTGCATTGGTTTTGAGAATCAATGGTTTCAGTCACAAAAAGTGGCCCTCAAGTCTATATCTCAGCACTGCACTGACATGCTGTCTATTAGATCATATTGCGTAAAAACAGTCGTGTGTTGATTTCTCTTTTTGGGTTTTTGATTGACGTGTTCACTATACAGTGTTTTGTGACTGTATTTTTGATTTCATTGACAGATGGTTACATTTCTTTTTTTTGTTCCCCTCCCCCCATTTTACCTGTAGCTCTTGTGAAACGCTGGGGTTCTTGGAGTGGCCAAATTCTTCCTGGATCTGAGTGTTAAATTCAGAAGACTGAAGCCCAGGCTCACAGTCTACCTTTCACGGAGGCCCAGCCGTGAGAGGACAGAGGAAGGCACGTGGCAAATCATGACTGCTGACAAAGAGAAGGACAAGGAGAGGGACAGAGACAGGGACAAGAGGGAGAGGACAAGGGACACTGAGAGCTCAAGGCCTCGCCGCAGCTGTACTCTAGAAGGCGGAGCCAGGAACTATGCTGAAAGTGACCACAGTGAGGATGAGGACAACGAGAATGCGAGTGTGATCACGGAGGAGCCCAGCAAGAAACACAAGAAGAAGACTCCCAAGAAGAAGTCCCGTTATGAGCGCACCGAGAATGGCGAAATCACCTCGTTCATTACAGAGGACGATGTCGTTTACCGACCTGGTGGTAAGTCTTCAGATTTTCCACATGCAAACTACTACCCCTGTCACGCAGGGTTGTTTGTCAGTAGTGTATTACCCAGACAGGGAATACATATGGTTTTGGGCATAGTTCACCACTGCCACAGGCATTTTCTTGGTAGTGCAATAACTCAAACTATTTGATGGATCTATTTCAAACTTTGCAGACACATTGTGTGGGCGGCAAATTGTAACTGATCAAGTTTTCAGACCAAAAGCCTTAAAACTGAATCAGCGTCGCATAGTGTTTGCAAGTTAAAGGGCAGTTTTGACACTTGGTCATGTTATTGTGATAACTCAAAGTATTTGAAGGATCTTTTTGGGTGACGATCTGGAACTGTTCAAATTTTGAGACCTATTGCATGAAAATTGGAAAGGAAAAGGTGACCTCTCGACTTTTGACCTTGTGAACATAACTCAAAAAGTATTTGATTGTCTTGGATCTTAATACCACTTCACAAAACGCATGAAATGGATGAGATCCATAGCTTATTTCATTTTGAGACATATCCCCCCAAAATTGAAGCAGTAGCGCTAGGTAGCAGCAAAACACGGGAAAGGCACTTGCTGAGGATACTTGATCTTGTAAATACAGATAATCTGAAGCTCTTCCATGGATCCTCCTCCTCAAACTTCCCAAACTTACATCCTGTGCCACAGGTCAATAAATCTTACACATATAATTGGGCTTTTAATAATAAGAGGTGGGGAGAATGTATAGGCTAGGCATGAGCGGTATTATAGTAATATTTTCGGTATACTGAAATATGACATTTGGCCCCCAATAAGATTTAAAAAATACTGGAATAGCGCAGATTTTGAAAATACTTTAAAAATACAGTGTACTGTGGTATAATGTATGGAGAGTGTGATATGAAAAATTAGATATTGCTGAAACCTGGTGTAGGGGGGACTGGAGAGAGGTTGGTGGGCGTGGGCCGAGTTGTGATTATGTTGTGGAAGGGGACTACGGGCCATCCAGGAAATACGTTGTTGTTGTTCCAACAAATTCTTTATTTTAGCAATTGAAGGTTAAGCATTGACAAGAGGCTGTGGCTCGGTGCACAGAGTCTGTGAAGGCTCGATTTTGACGATTTAATGCAAAGCACAAAGCGGAACTAACAGTCATGGGCGTGTCCAAATCCATTTTGTTGTTTTGACGGTGCTAAAAAAACAGTGTTTGCGCCAGCACAGGGTGGAAAAGGGTTGTCCTAACTCCCTTATTCAAAGACGTGTTTTGGGATTAAGTAATAAACCAATCGGAATGGTGTATCACCTGTTACGTGCCGTAAGTTCGGGTTACGTGCCGTAAGGAATTTGTGCCGTAAGTTTCGGGTACGTGCCGTAAGTGTTACGTGCCGTAAGTTTAGGAGGATGCCTGCAGGTCCTTCGGACGTCCTGCACACTCGCCGATTGGTCGCCCGCCCCCTCGACTCCGCCCTCAGGACCTGACCCCGCCTCCCTTGCCCTCGGAGCCGTTTCCGGTTCGCCAGCTGAAGAGTTCGCCGCTTCGTCCCTTCGTGCCCGCTACTTGCTTCTCGCCTGCTAGCTCGCTCTCTGTTCGCTTTTGCTTTGTTTGATTGATCGTGTATGACTGTTTTGCCCTTGACTTCCGATTCTCGCCTCGCCCTGCCCTTATTTGTACTTTCGCCTTGGTCTCTGATTGCTTGATTGGTTTTGGACTTTCGCCTGTGTTTCGACTTCGCCTCTCGGTTTTCCCTTTTGATACCTTTGCCTCGGCTTGGTGTTTCGTGTTTCACTAGGTGTGTAGGGAGTGTCTGCCTTTTTGTTTATTCGTTAACGTGGGGATTATTGTTTGTTTGGTCAGGGAGATAGATTAGGCATTGTTGTTTCGTTTCACCATTTTCTTTGTGTTCACTTAGGTAGCTCAGCTTGGGTTACTCGGTAGATGTGTTTTTGTTTGTTTCTTTGGCCTTTTTCACTCCTGACGTTCGTTACACCTAGTGTTTGTACTGCGTTTGTGAAAAACTATAAAAAAACTATAAAAAAAGACTCCCTCTGTGTCCCGTGTTCCCTTCTCCTAGCCCTAGTTGTCCTGTCCTCCCCAATCCCTCCTTCCCTTTCACTTTGTTGCGGTCCAACCCTAGACTGGATCATAACAAAATTGGGGGCTCGTCCTTTCCTTCTTTCCCTTTCGTGCTTGTCTGGCGGATTTTTTTTTGTGTGGGGGGGTGTTGTGATAATTGCAGTAATCGTGATGGCCCAATTCGACCTTGTTGCGTTCACCCTTTACCCCACACTCGAACAATTTGATGTGTGCCGCAAGGATGATCTGCTACAGATAGCAGACTTCTTTAACATTTTGGTTCCCGCTGAGGCTTCCAAGCGGGTTGTTAAGCAAATTCTGCTCGATGAATTGGTTCAGCAAGGTATACTGCCTGAGTTGGGTGGATCCCCTAGTGTTGCTGCCACCCCGGTTCGGATGTCTGCTGTAGCGGAGGCCAGCAGCGACGATCCAGGGAGTGGACACCGCATGGATCTTGGAGATCCCCGCTCAACCAGGGAGGACCTACTGCTGACGATTAAGCTACGGGAGCTCGAGCTTGAGATTAAGAGACAGGAGTACCAGGCTCAGCTACTCCGTGTCCGGGCTATGGAGATGGAGGCTGAGAAGGAGCTGGAGTTACGTCGGATGAGCATGGGCGACCAAAAACCAATGCCTCTTCCGCGTAAGGTACCCACACCAGGTACACCTCCACCCGCAGCTCGCTCCGCCCGAGACCAGGCTGACGCCCAAGACGCTCCTAGACCCCGTCCCCGGTCTCCCTTGAGCTCGCCTGTCTCCCCGGAAATTGGTAGATCGAGCTTTGATGTGAGCCGACACATCGGTCTTGTTCCTGTGTTTCGGGAAAATGAGGTAGACGCCTACTTTTCCATTTTTGAGCGCATTGCTATGACATTGAACTGGCCCAAACACCTTTGGTCACTGTTACTGCAATGTAAGCTTGTGGGTAAGGCACAGGAAGTTTGTTCGGCTCTTGCGTTAGAGCAGAGCCTTGATTACGACATTGTGAAGGCTACTGTGCTTCGCGCTTATGAGTTAGTGCCGGAAGCTTATCGGCAGAACTTTCGAAATCTTCCCAAATCCGCCAGCCAAACATACGTGGAGTTCGCACGCGAGAAAGCCGTCTTATTTGATAAGTGGTGCGGCGCTAGTGGTGTGTTTAACCACGACCAGCTTAAGGAACTGGTCCTGTTAGAAGAATTTAAGAACTGTGTTCCTGATCGAGTGGTAGTGTACTTGAATGAGCAAAAGGTCACTTCGCTAACTGAAGCTGCCACCCTCGCTGACGAGTTCGTTTTGACCCACAAAACGGTGTTTGCTCCGATTCCTTTGCCTCGTAAAACTCGTCCGATTGTAACCTCCCCTTCGCAAGCGTCTCCACCACCCGTGGAGAAACGCGAGTGCTTTTACTGCCACGAGGTGGGCCATATTATATCTGTGTGCCCTGCATTAAAGCGCAAGGAAGCTCGTACAGCAGCTAGAAAAGTGAATGTTGCTGCCTGCCCCAACAGTTCTTCGCCCTCCTCCTCTCGTGTTGATGCTGCTTTTGAACCATTTGTATTTACTGGTTCGGTTTCGCTCAGTGAGATGGATGCTCGGCACCCTGTGACTATCCTGCGGGATACGGGAGCCGCTCAGTCCTTCATGGTGGAAGGAGTTATTCCCCTATGTGACGAAACGTACTGTGGTACGGATGTGTTGGTGCAGGGAATCGATTTGTGTGTGGCTGGAGTTCCCCTGCACACCGTTTATTTGTGTACTCCCGATTTCTCGGGATACGTGCGAGTAGCTGTCCAGCCCCAGTTACCTGTCCCAGGCATTACGTTTATTCTTGGGAATGACATAGCGGGGAAGAGAATCGTTCCCCTACCCGAAGTCGTTCCGGACCCTGTGCTTTGTGAAAATGATGTAGCGGTGGAACACACGACGGTGTTTCCTGCGTGTGTGCTTACTCGTGCACAGCGGCGCCAGCTCGCTGACATAGACCTCGAGGACACGTTCATGTCCGTGCCGGATAAACCTTCGAAGATTGAGTCTGTGACCCCGGATCCTAATAACTCTGTTACCTCCCCTGAAGTTCCGTTCTGTTTGTTTTCTTATGTTTATTTTGTGGTTTTTGTTGTTTTCTATTTGGGATCTGTGTATATTGGTGACCCGTGTGGGTTCACTCTTGTGTGGGGGGGTGTTACGTGCCGTAAGTTCGGGTTACGTGCCGTAAGGAATTTGTGCCGTAAGTTTCGGGTACGTGCCGTAAGTGTTACGTGCCGTAAGTTTAGGAGGATGCCTGCAGGTCCTTCGGACGTCCTGCACACTCGCCGATTGGTCGCCCGCCCCCTCGACTCCGCCCTCAGGACCTGACCCCGCCTCCCTTGCCCTCGGAGCCGTTTCCGGTTCGCCAGCTGAAGAGTTCGCCGCTTCGTCCCTTCGTGCCCGCTACTTGCTTCTCGCCTGCTAGCTCGCTCTCTGTTCGCTTTTGCTTTGTTTGATTGATCGTGTATGACTGTTTTGCCCTTGACTTCCGATTCTCGCCTCGCCCTGCCCTTATTTGTACTTTCGCCTTGGTCTCTGATTGCTTGATTGGTTTTGGACTTTCGCCTGTGTTTCGACTTCGCCTCTCGGTTTTCCCTTTTGATACCTTTGCCTCGGCTTGGTGTTTCGTGTTTCACTAGGTGTGTAGGGAGTGTCTGCCTTTTTGTTTATTCGTTAACGTGGGGATTATTGTTTGTTTGGTCAGGGAGATAGATTAGGCATTGTTGTTTCGTTTCACCATTTTCTTTGTGTTCACTTAGGTAGCTCAGCTTGGGTTACTCGGTAGATGTGTTTTTGTTTGTTTCTTTGGCCTTTTTCACTCCTGACGTTCGTTACACCTAGTGTTTGTACTGCGTTTGTGAAAAACTATAAAAAAACTATAAAAAAAGACTCCCTCTGTGTCCCGTGTTCCCTTCTCCTAGCCCTAGTTGTCCTGTCCTCCCCAATCCCTCCTTCCCTTTCACTTTGTTGCGGTCCAACCCTAGACTGGATCATAACACACCTCACTTTTAAAAGGCAGCGGCGCATGATCTACTGCGGATTACTATTACCATGGCGCATTTGCCTGGCAAGCCAGATTTCTTTTCATGTGAGAAAACGGATGTGCTCATGCGCTAAGTGAAAATATGCAAGCAGCACTGTTCCACCTAAGCCTTTCAGTGTGAAGCAGGCGTGGGACGAAGTAGCAGTCAGTGTGTCCTCATTTTCTGTCATCACCAGATCATCTGCGCAGTGCCGGAAGTGGTATAACGACGGCAAAAGACGGGGAAAATGGAAGCTTGCTGCTGAACGAAAGCAGCGGCCTTAATTATGCTTGAATGTTTTATTTTAATTTTGGGTCTTTTAATTTTATATTCGTTATCTAAATACTTGAAACGCATTTTCGGCTATCCAGATGTCCTTTCAGTTACAGTACGTGGTTAATTCTTATAATGAACTTTTTAATGATATGGTTGTTTTTTTTACTTAATATATATTGTGTTTCTTTTGGTGTTTTATTGAACAATGTGATTATGTGAAAGGACCAGATGTACTCTATAATATAACGTATATAAATGAAATAAAATACCATTAGTGCACTTTGAGTGCGTATCTGTGTTAATAACTAGCATCGTGCACCCGCACGTTTGTAAAACACGGCGCTTAAATACCATTCAACAATGCAACACTGACTTTAGATGTGGTTTTTGTTGGTCAAAAGCATGACATTGCGCTTCCTTAAAATAGCAACGTGCTGACAATGCGCCTGGCTACTGAGCGTCCCGAGAGTCTGAATCAGTGCTTTATTTGTAGAGTTTTGATGTTCTTCCCCCTGTTACTTGGGTCCAAAGAGACACGCAGGTAGGTTGATTGGTGTCCACAGTATCCACAGTATTTGCATGTATCCACTGATGGACTGACTTACTGTCTAGGATGTACCCCCTACCTTGTGCTCTGTTCTGTGTCCAATAGGCCCCAGTACCCCCCCCCCCCCCCACCTCCACAGCCCTGACCAGAATAACCTCATAGTAGGGTTGTTTAAATTGTAGGGTTATCATAGGTTATGTTTTAACCCTGGTTGTTCCCAGTGCTCTTCGAAATAAATTTTATGCATGGTTGGATGCCCCTCCAGGATTTAAAGAAATTGGAGCAAGCTTTCCTTTGCATGCGGTTGAAGTACTGGCATACATACAGAAAGCATTACATCTGTTTTTAGTGAGCGGTAAAGTGGTTTTTGTTCCCTGCCCAATCCACTGTGTTTTAAATATGTGTACTTTGATAATTAATATTTAGTGTTGTCCAGGCAGTCATAGTTTAACTGCTTTGGATGATCGGGGTCTTAATCAGATTTTATAGAAATATCTCACAATGGCCCAAATCCCAGGATGTAATATGCTTTGTCCAGTTATAATTCTGTTATCTTGGTCTTATGAGTTAATCGTGTGCAAAACAGCCATCGCTGGAGGGAAGTTGGTGCCTGAAATGTCTTTACAACAAGCGGGACAAATGTAAAATATGTTTATCTGGAAGGAGGTTCTTTTTGTCAAGTTGTTTGTAATAGATATGGACTTGAAAGTTTTAAAAGCATTTCAGTTGCGTACTGGCTGGTTTGCTGCCGGCTTCAAAGAAAGTGTCTAAGAACGCTTTCAGTTGTATGAATGCCAGGCAGGCATTACTCAGCAGCCTGCGAGACTGATGTTTCTTTTATTTAATAGTGTTCCCCTGTCAAATATCCCCAAAGCTGTGCACTCAAAGGTAGACTGTATAAAAAAAAAAAAAAAAATCCTTGTGGGTGGCAGGATGCCATGTAAATTAGTCTGTGTTTTAGCCATAAAAAGCCTATGTAACATGTACATAAAAAACAGTGCTGTCTGCCAGCCTCTTTGCCTCCGGCATTTTCTGAAGCCCCTCCATAGTTCCTTGTGTTTTGTAGCAGCTGCAGAGGACAGGACTCAGGCGGGCTGTGTGTCTGTCTCCCAGGATTCCTCCCCCTTCCAGAAAGCATAATTAAATAAAAAATCAGCATCGGCACTCCCCAGCAAAATATGCACATGCAAGCGCAGTTCTGTATGCGGCACATTTAAAAACAACGGAACACAGCTCCCTTGGAAATGGTGCTAACTGTTTAACATTTTAAAGTTGTATAAAAAAATAAATGAATGAGTTGACAAGGATCATGCCTTTTCTTCTAGAAAATGCAGAATTTGACAAGAATCGTGCTGGTTATTCTAGAAAACGCAGTAGTTGACAAGGATCATGCAGTTTCTTCTAGAAAATGCAGGAGTTGACAAGAATCGTGCTGGTTCTTCTAGAAAACGCAGTAGTTGACAAGGATCATGCCGTTTCTTCTAGAAAATACAGCCACAGTATCACCCCCCCAGACATGTCTGACAGGGGCGCTTCCCAGAAGTGCTGCCCTGCGGGTCTCTGGACAGCTGTTGCCTAATTACACAGGGTAGCGCCCTCTGAGCTTCACTGGGGATCGGGAGCCCCGCTCTCATTTACTGAGACTCACAGAGCCGCTTTGAACTCCAGCTGCAGACAAGCTTGCACACATGTGGCTTGTTACAGAGTACTATGGTTACACAGCAGTGCTGTGTTAGTGACATGCACCGTTTCTTAATAGAATTAAGCTTGGAAGAACAAGGGCATAAGTCAGTGGCATTTACTTTTCTTTCGGTATAGTCAAGGGCATAGGGGAGAGTTTGATATTGGGGGTGACGGAACTGCATAATTCAGCTAGTTAAGGTAATGTCTGGTGCTCTACAACCAAACAGTGTATCTCATTGTTTATTTATTTATTAATTTTTTTGAAATATACACCCTTTCAGATTTTGGTGCCTGCGACTTATTCCAATAAAGATTGAACTGGGCAGAAGGAACATTGTGGAATAATCAAAAAACATCTTGAACAGATACAATTATGCTTTGCCATAACTGCAACATCCATAAACGATTCATTTACAAGCAAGGATGAGTACAAAACATTGTACAAAACTGCGTGATTGAAATAATCCTGCAGTTTAAGAATGTTTCTCAACACAACATTGCAAGGAATTTGTGGATTTCACCTTTTACAGTGTATAATATTAAAAGTTTCAAGGAATCTAGAGAATTCTTTCTGTTTTTATTTGCAATTTATATACTATGCCATTTGTTGTGGTATGAATTGTTATGGATTAAAAGGGCTGTGGTTGGCTTAGGCTCTTCATGTCTCCATCCGCCATACAAGCTTGGCCAGGTGCGACCTCCTGCAAAGCACTGTGCTCAGTGGTTTTGCCCCCTTTCTAGAGGCTGTCAAAGCGCGGCTCTGTGTGTGACACTGTGCTCAGTGGTTTTGCCCCCTTTCTAGAGGCTGTCAAAGCGCGGCTCTGTGTGTGACACTGTGCTCAGTGGTTTTGCCCCCTTCCTAGTTGCTGTCAAAGCGCGGCTCGGTGTGTGACACTGTGCTCAGTGGTTTTGCCCCCTTCCTAGAGGCTGTCAAAGCGCGGCTCGGTGTGTGACACTGTGCTCAGTGGTTTTGCCCCCTTTCTAGAGGCTGTCAAAGCGCGGCTCGGTGTGTGACACTGTGCTCAGTGGTTTTGCCCCCTTCCTAGAGGCTGTCAAAGCGCGGCTCGGTGTGTGACACTGTGCTCAGTGGTTTTGCCCCCTTCCTAGAGGCTGTCAAAGCGCGGCTCGGTGTGTGACACTGTGCTCAGTGGTTTTGCCCCCTTCCTAGAGGCTGTCAAAGCGCGGCTCGGTGTGTGACACTGTGCTCAGTGGTTTTGCCCCCTTTCTAGAGGCTGTCAAAGCGCGGCTCTGTGTGTGACACTGTGCTCAGTGGTTTTGCCCCCTTCCTAGAGGCTGTCAAAGCGCGGCTCGGTGTGTGACACTGTGCTCAGTGGTTTTGCCCCCTTCCTAGTTGCTGTCAAAGCGCGGCTCTGTGTGTGACACTGTGCTCAGTGGTTTTGCCCCCTTCCTAGAGGCTGTCAAAGCGCGGCTCGGTGTGTGACACTGTGCTCAGTGGTTTTGCCCCCTTCCTAGAGGCTGTCAAAGCGCGGCTCTGTGTGTGACACTGTGCTCAGTGGTTTTGCCCCCTTCCTAGAGGCTGTCAAAGCGCGGCTCTGTGTGTGACACTGTGCTCAGTGGTTTTGCCCCCTTCCTAGAGGCTGTCAAAGCGCGGCTCGGTGTGTGACACTGTGCTCAGTGGTTTTGCCCCCTTCCTAGAGGCTGTCAAAGCGCGGCTCGGTGTGTGACACTGTGCTCAGTGGTTTTGCCCCCTTTCTAGAGGCTGTCAAAGCGCGGCTCGGTGTGTGACACTGTGCTCAGTAGTTTTGCCCCCTTCCTAGAGGCTGTCAAACACAGGACAGCACACAGCCTCCTGCAGTGGGATACCATGGCACACAGCATCATACTCCTCTCAAATGGAGGGCAAGGGTTCTCCATAAAAGCATATAATGGTTAATCTGGTTTGTTTCCTTTGTGTGCAGTAGAGGTATAAATAATATATATCAGTCTTGTACTGTGTACATTTTTAAAGTCTTGTCCATAGTTACATGCCCGTCGCAAATGGGATTGTTTACCATCTTTAAGCTATAATGAGAATTGGGCAGTGTGACAGGAGGAGCTGGAATGTGTGTCACAGTTTCCTAGAAACAGGAGATGGCTTTAGACCAGGGGTCTCCAACTCCGGTCCTGGAGAGCTACTATCCAGTAGGTTTTCTATCCTACTTGGCTTCTGATGAGCCACACCTGGCCCTGGTATTTACCTGAGAACAGTTGTGGCTCATCAGAAGCCAGGTAGGATTGAAAACTGACTGGATAGTAGCTCTCCAGGACCGGAGTTGGAGACCCCTGCTTTAGACTGAATAGTTCAGCTGTTTAGTTGGTATTTTTACTGGACATGGTGCTAGATTATACTTTGTTTTGGTGGGATGTTTTCTAACATTGTCTCAAGCTCTTTGGTTTGATTAGTAATAAGGTATTTTTTTCAGCCACAATTAAATCTTCCCTCTATCTGTACAAAGCTTGGTGATGTCACATGGTTAATTTTTTTTTTCTTCGCATCTTTCATCTTTCAGTTTTGTTGTAGTCTGTCTGCATGGTGATCTGTCAGCAGTATTTCTCACAAATATTGTGGAAAATGAGGCAGTCAGTACTTGAGGAGTTTATCGATGCATTTTATTGTGGCATAAAGGACTTTATAAACCTTTGATCCCCCCCTCCATTCAAAGTCCACCATTAATAATTCTCATTTAGGTGTGTATGACCGTAGGCGCTTTCATACCCCCAGAACCTTTTTCCGGTATCAGGGACTTCTGTTGTGTTCACATCGCTGGGATTCGGCCCGATTGTAGTTCCTCGAAGGCAGTTCCAAAACCCTTTTTTAGTACCTATTCCAGACTAGGTACTTTTCGTTCGAAGACAAGTTACTGGGGAAGCGCTTACAGCAACAACTTGCTGATTGGTTAACGCTTACAGACATAAGTTGCTGATTGGTTGACTACAAACACCGTTACTAACTTGGAAGCTACAGGAAAAGTGCAGAAAAAGTACAGAGCAAAATTTGAGCAGATGGAATTATTTTTGTACCCCAATTACATTTAATGTATCAATGAATACATTTTTGCCATATTTCTGCATCAGAAAATTTGATTGCTAACTACTATATTTGTGTAATTTCACCGGTACTGGAGGTGAAACTTGCCAGTGTGTATTAGTGGGATAACATTGCATTGTTTTTGACACTGTGGAAAACAAAATTGGTCCTGCTAATAACTAATACATAACTAACAAAATTACTTATTTTCCACTGTTTTGCCGCGGCGGAGTAGGTTTGTATGAAATTAAGTGTAGCCTACAACCTTTGGCCATCTTTCATGCTTATTTAGCCTAAAGGTCCAGTTTCCTGTTGTGTGGTGTGAAATCATCACTTGAAAATGGCCAGGAGCTACTAAAGATCTAGGCCAAAACTGCCCAGGGACTTGTAAACCAGGACCAAGTTCCAGAACTTCGGTGTGAAAGCGCCCAGTGATGATGTACTGCACCCAGAACTCATCATTTACATTATTCTATTATGTGGGTAAGACCAAGACTGTCTGTCAGCTCTGTTATGCTGAACTCGCATATGCTGCCGGAAAGGCATCAAACATGCCAAGTCAATTATTTCTGTAGGGGTGTTTATTGCTACAGATCCACGACCATACTCCGTGCTGGAGAGCATGGCATTTAGACAGGATTAACTTCATGATTATGATAATATGGTTTTTGATTTAAGTTTTTGTTTTTTATTTTTTTTTTTGCAAATTTTATATTTGCAGTGTGCATAATTACAAAGTGCCTCTTAGGTATTTTTATTCAGTAATATTGACAGCTACATTTACCTTTAATAAAACTGCAAAGAATTTGGAACAGTTGTAAACCAATGTCAAAACACAATACTCTACTGTCCTGAAATTTCTCTAAACTGTGAACCCAAAACAGGTTTCTACTGAGCTGTGAATTTTGTGTACTGTTACACTCCTCTGTGGAAAATACTCAGTCCCTAGATGGGACAGCTGCATTGTTGAATAAACGGGGTGCGTTATGGCTGATGACGAATTGGTGCCTAAAACCGTCCTGCTTGGATTCAGTGGAAATGATTTGGATTTGACAAATCTAACTTAGACCAATCTACTGTAATTTGCGAACTTAGCAAAGATACCACGTACAACAGGTAACAACGCAACCATTCTTTTTTACCACATGAAACGTAAGCATCCCAGGTTTTATCAGGTTTTATTGCAGTACTTAGGCTGGTAGCTGGTCTGCAAAATTCATCATGGGGAACTTTTAATCGTGTCTCTTAGCCCTAGTCCTTGTCATTGGTGACACTTGAAAGAACAGGCGTAGACACAGTGAACCTGTTTACATCGAGCTGAGTCGCACAAAATTGGGCGGTATGATGGTATGGAAAAATGAAATACTGCCCAAGCCTACTGTAGGGGATCTAGAGATAGAGGTTGGGAGGTGTGGGAGCAGTAGTGAGTAGATAGGGGAAGGGTGGTGATGGTGCCATTCATGGAATACATCATTGTCATTTTTTGTCAGCTTTTTTGGCGTTTGTAGGCATGCTCATCTAAACTAGTGCTGCTTTCATAACAAATGTTTATTTCCAAAGTTAAAATGCTAATATAGCTAATGTATAGTTTTCGTAAGTTTATGATCTGATACATAACTGCAGAATTTATGTACGCTCCACTGTGCCTGTGGCGTAGTTTTTTGCCAGTTAACCTGGAGCTTGTGTGTGTACAGACAGAAACAGTCTAGGTAGCAGTGACATTTGATCTCAGAAGAAAATCCCAGTAATGTTCTGCCAGCCATAGACAACTATAAACCATATGCCCTTAAGCCTCGCCTGTTTTTATCATCACTATGACTTAAACTATGTAGCTTAATTTATTATCTGCGATTCCTGTATTTCAAGATAATTACTGCTAAAACTAAGTCTAGCCCTATTGCTAAGCACACAATCCTACATAACGCAATAAAACAAAATACCTAATTACTATAACGTATTACCTTCCGTCAAATGTCTGTCAAGTAAGTTGGTGATGGTGCTGCGAGTTGTACTGGCTCAAAGCATTGCTGTGTGAAAACGGCATTGCATAAGTAAAGGGTAACATGCTGTGATTCTGTTCCTAAATTATTCCTACCATTCCAGCAAACTTACAGTATAGTTGATGACAGGTAAAATTTTGGCAGTTATCATGCTGCTGCTGCTTCACTCATTGTTCCACTTAATGCCAACTGGTAAATATTAGTGGCAAATTTGTGTCTGTGCACCATTACAATGGGAAATACTGCCAAATATCCTATTAGCCTCCTGCATTGGCATGAAGTACGGCTGTCATTTGATGCAGGGAAAAGGTCAACTGGCTGCCCAAGCATGCTAACAGTAAACCAGTGTCTCCAGTCATACCTCTGGTCTTCCCTGTGTAGGGTTTTGTGTTCTGGAAGTCAGTTGATAAGTATGTGGGTGGATCTGTTTGTGCTTTGGGGTAGTGTGTTGGTCAGCGGTACAGGAAATGTTTTCTCGGGTAGAGTGAAGAATGGTTTCCCTAATCATAAAATCCTCGAAGCTAAAATCCCAGTGTCAGTAAAGAGACAAAGACTAAAAAAAGAGGTTGGATGTTACAAGAGACTAAGATTTTGAAATGGCTTTCATAGCCGCCAGACTGTGTTTAGTGCATGCTCCACAACCTAGGAGTCTTTCTAAAACAGAAGTGTTGAGCAAGGAAGACTGCTGAAAAAATGATAAAGCAAGAATGAAGCAGACTGTTAGAGGGCTACAAGTGACTAATGACTGAGTGCTCAAACATTTGTGCATGCTTAATTTTTATATTTTTATATATCTTTTTCCCCCAGTCTGTTAAATGTGGAAAATAGCTGTGCCCATTGAAATTTGAAAAATATCATGTTTAAGGACCTGCAGATGCTGTTAACTCGAAAATCGGCAAACCATGTAATTTGACCAGAGGGGCTTAAACTTTTGCATATATAGTTTTTTTAAATCAGGTGTACATTATTCACCTTTAAGTAAAAGAGTCATTGTGTGTATAGAAGTTATCTTCCACATTTGTATGTTATTGGCGATTTCAGTGTTAGACGTTAGTCCCCCTGGTCCTTAATTCTTAGTCATGTGACCTTGCATTAGTAGTAGAGGGGCACGTAAGCCTGCTTGATTTTACAGGCGATCCTGGTTTAAGGATGTTGAAGGCTGCTGTGGATGGTTTCTTGAGCCCAGATTGAAGAGAGGCTGCTTTCTGAGGGGAATGCAGCAAGCAGAAAACCAACAGAACATAGATATTTGCTTTTAAAATAGTTGTTAAAGAAAATCTCTCTCTCCTGGAACATTTTTTTAAATTGGATTTGTGGGTTTTATGGCTTTACAAATAACCTTAAATCCTTTTAAAATGCTGTTGCCCGATACCACATAGGTACAATTCTATAAACTCAACATGTGCCAAACTGAAATCGGCACAAGTATTCTGATTGTTTAGTGAGGTTGCCAAAGTATTTGAACCAGTAAGCCTTTACCTTTTGTTGAGTAGCATCTATACTTCCGGTTGGTTCCATGTTATATGCCATATTATTGCATTTGCATTTATTTTAATAAATGTAAACAGATGATGGGTATGGTACTCTTACTGCTGTCTCTTTGCACCTCTGGGATTGGAATCTGGCTGCAGCTTTGTGTTGAGTGTAGCTTGTACCTTTCCCCTCTGTTTTGGATCATTGCACCCACAATTGGGTAAGCAGTCATTAAACATGGATGAAAGCGTTATTTGGCTTCTGAATCTGCTCTGTTTTGTTAATATATGACATAGTGGCTTTTGAAAGTAATGATGGATGCCATTGTATATTTTTTGTATTAATCTTTTTTTTCCCACCATCTATTCATCTTGGTTTCCATTTTGTATTGTAGGAATCAGATCTGTTGTGCTCATTTAAAATGCATATTCAGTTTTAAAAGCAGTTTCTCGCTGGGAAATGTAAATTAGTCTAGTGAATTCAGTCAAACTCCGCGGCTGTGTGGAGATGGACGCCCCAAGACCACTTCTTAAAAACTGTTCATGGAAATTAATTTTCAGAGCCTAGGTTATCTTTCAATTTCATGTTTTTGCAAATGGCCAAGAAGTGTTTGCGGTCTGTTTTTGTCTTCAGCAGGATCTTTCTGATAAAGAGCTCACAGTCCTTGACCCTTCCATGCCTCCAGACACATATAACAGGGCACTCAGTCAGATCTACCTTATGTCTGATGTATACTTCTGGAATTGGAAATAATCTGTGATTTAGGAAGGAAGAGAGATTATTTACCCTCTCCAATGAACTGTTGGAGGAGAGCCATTGTTAGATGTTTGGTTTTGTCCTTGATGCTGATTTTTTTTTTTTGTCGTCAGGGATCACAAATCTTGTATAATATATGCAGTAGCAAAATCCTGATTATGTATTAGAAGGTATGGTTTGATATAAATGTTTCAGTGCGGTCTAAGGTTGAGACACCGTATCTTTCTTACTCTTTCAGATTGTGTGTACATTGAGAGCCGACGACCCAACACTCCATACTTCATATGTAGCATTCAAGACTTTAAATTGGTGAGTATCCTCCTTTGCCACTGGCCCAGAGTTTAGTTCCTTTGTAAATCCTTTTATCTCTGTGCTCTATTGTTTTGCTTAGAATGAAGGAGCTGAGCATAAAATGGAATTATTCTCTCCTTTGAAGATGTTTGGCTCTTGCCTATGAAGTAAAGTATTTGCTCTATAAAATAGTTGAACTGGGAGAAAAATGTAGTGTAACGCAGCTTGATTTTTAAATTAGTTTTTCAGTCACTCTTTGAAATAACATCATGGATTACATTTCTGGATTCTTTTACAACACAATATGTTTACTTAAGGTGGAAATGTAAAAGCCACAAAACACTATTTTGAACACTTAGCGTTTATTAAATCATACAGCCACATAAGCATATAACTTATGTTGCTGTGTATTAATTATATTGAATTTTTAAACATGAGTAGGTAGTTCAAGGATGTAAATTATGTTCACGTTGATGTCTGATGAAGATGACTGCCGATTTGGCGATCTGTGAGAACAGCAAACAGCCAAACGTAGGTTCTGAGAGATTTTCTGCTTCCAAAATGTGCCACAGTTATTTGCAGTGCTTCAAGAAAGATCTTGAAAAATGCAAGTCAAGACTATTAAAAAAATATGATGATAAAAGCAGCCTACTCACTAATTCCTCAATGCCTGCTGATACAGCCTATGCACTGGCCTGGACATGTCATTGACAAATGGAACTTGTATTTTGTATCTTTTGAATAAATGTTACAAATTTTAGGCTTGCCATGGGAGTTTGTGGTGATATTTGGCTCCTTGTAGAAGAATTAAAAAAAAAAAAAATAATGTGGTGAACCTTCTGTTCACTTGGTGATATCTAGAGCCTGGTACATATTTTCCTTTCAAATTGCTGCAAAAGACAGCCTGCCCCTTCTCTACAAAATTCCTGAGAAATTAAAATTTGTGGGATTCATGGCTTTACAAAAAACATAAATCTTTTAAAGACTGTCTCGCTCCTTTGAATAGGTATTGCAATATAAAATCAACACATTTTGGGGGACTGAAGTGGACAGAAAAAACTCTAAACTGATTACCTTTAACTGCGTGAGTAAAACTCTGGTAAAGTATTTGATACTTTTTTAAGGTGAGAAGATGAAAATAAGAATAACGAACCAATGCAAAGGGAAGAGGACATGTGACAAAAACACACTTCACACTTGGCTTATACAGCTCATTGTCATTTGTCTGATTCATATGCTGTAATAACACTAAAGCTCTACTGTTCATAAGCTATAGTGTGCCAGCTCCTCAAAGAAGTTTAATATGAAAATTAAGCACTTCTTATGTCCTTATTCCTGTGATCTGGCTCCAGATTATTTTTAAGTTCCAAGAGCAGGATACTGATTAGCATTCTTCACTGTCACCAACACAGCTGAATAAGCCGGTGTTACTGCAGATTGGTAAAGGTAGTTACCTTTGGGACATTGAGTGCTTACACCATGCAATGAAAATAATTATTTGCTAGCTGATACTTTAGAGGTTTCAATTGTAGTTTGTTACAAGTTTCTCCTCTTTCAATTTTGTGGGTATTAGATGGTTGACATTTTTAAAATGTAAAAATATTTGAATCCAGCTTGCACACTTAATCAGAGGTATGTACCTGCAAAGTATTTGGCAAATAACTTATGATCAGTGTCACTTTATTAGCATGCGATGGGTCTCCTGTAGAACAAAATGCAACCGCAGGCCTCATTGATAGGCAAATCTGATAACATGACAGCTGAGTGTGGCAATTTTTTTGTTTGTTTCTTATTAATGCACACTGCTTAGGACAGCATACTGTTTATGGGGTGTTTGTGTTTCAGTGGCATGCATGTGATGTCTGAGTCAGGGGTATTGCAACTCTGTTGGCCCTAGTGTATCTCATGGTTTGTCTCAGCACCTTGTCATGGACTGTCTTCCCTGCTGTCCAGGAGAGACTCAATCTAATTCAGGCATGGGTGCATCACATTGTAGGTATATTTAAGGTCAATACTAAGGCTAACTTTAAAAATCATTGAGAATTAATCATTTACACTGCATTTTGCATTTCTTATGAGGTAAGACTACACTTTGTGTATGTGTGTGTGGGTTTGCACAGACCACATTTGAGGACCAAATTGTCCCCAAAGTGTAGTAAAACCTGAAATTTCCTTACTTTTTGGGACATCTTTTGAGGTCCCCATTTGGATAACCTGAGTTTTATTAAAAAAATCTGTGAACGTGTGTGCGTGTGTGTGTTTGCATGCATTGAGATCATGATGATCATGAGCAGTACCAGTGGGTCAGTTTATTAGGGTTGTCAGTAAATGTGTCTCTGCGTGTTGGTATAAACATTTCTCAGAGGAACTGATGTAGAATCTTAATTAGCTGCAGTGTTTATCTTAAGTTGTTAAAATAGATGAGCTGTGCTTGATAAAGGAATCTGTTAGGATTACCTAGTTTTCCTGTTGATATTGAATTAAATTGATAAGCTGACTCTTATGTAATTAAGAATCTATATATGTACATATGATTTATAAACTTTGTGAATTGTATTAACTACAGACAATACTGCAAAAGTGATTTCTCTTGAACAGTGTGTGCTGTAATTCAGAAATGAACAAACACATGAAGTATCCCCTCATTAAATACCAGTTTTTGTTCCTCTTTCCCTCCCTTTTCTTAGGTTTCTGTTTGGGTTTGATAACACATATAGTTAATTTTCCAAAGCGCTGAAAAATATTTAAATTTTCATGGAAAGTTTCGTCGAAGATTTTTCTATGCTGCCTTCTGCATTACTGTTTGTGCTGTCAATGTACATTTTAAATTTTGATTCAGCTAGACAAAAGCTCAAATGGTAAATAAGACCAAAATAATGTGCTATGTGCCTTGTTTGTATGTTGGTTTTGAGAAGTGCTATATATGTAAATATAAATGCAAATTGTCTGCCATATCACATGCAGTGCCTTTGGCTCTTCACTGACCTAAACTATCATTTTCAAGTACATTTCCACATTAATTTGCCGTTTCTGTGCAAACTTTGTCATTTCCAAATCAGAGAACAAGAATACCAATGCCCTAACCTGACTGAAATTTCAAAATTGGAGCAAATGTTTAGAACAAGCATAGGTACAATGCTCATGTCACTGTCAACATATAAAGAAATGGTTATAGGCTTAAGCTTAGTGGCCACTTCATTAGTTGCCTAAGAGAGTACCAGTAGGAACCATTTTCTCTCCAGAAACGCTTTAAGGGTTGATGAGCTGTGTGTTCAGACTGTACAGTGAGCTTTAACTGCATCTCGAAAGGTCAGTGTTTATTGAGCAGAGCAGCTGCAGCTACTTCTGTATCGTGGAAATTGCAGCTGTTAAAAATGGATTTTTGGCTTCTCTCGCTTTGCTTTGTGGTCCTTCTCATTGCCTATCATGTCTTTCAATCAGACAGTAGAAGTGATCTTAAGAGCAGCACGTCTGTGTTAATCTCATGTCTTCTTTAAATGCTGCCCTCTGTCTGAATCTTTGTCGGCTCAGGGGTGTTTTTTCTGCATGAGAAATATGGACACATTAAACAAAAAGCTGACCTGTTCCTCTAATGCACTTGCACTGCCTTTGAACATTGATCTCAGGCTGCAGTGTCACTTTTATTTAAACATTTCAGGTGCTGCTTACTTTTAATGCTGATTACATATTCTGTCATTAGTGAATTTACATATTATTAAATGCTACATATTTACTTTGGCTCACCTTTCTGCTGCATCTTACTTTGATGACTCGCAGCTGATTAAATGTGTATCGCCCACCCCGGCTAGTTATTGCCCTATCTGCACTGCAGTAAAGTGTTTGCTTATGGGAGTTTTGTATCTGATGCAGTTGAACCTCCATTCAAGGAAGCATTGTAATTCCTCGCAGTCTGTGTTGCATGAACTGCAGCAGCTGCTTTCCGGTGGGCCAAGTATAGGAGAAGTTCCACGTGATGTGATGTGCAGAGCGTGTCTCTGATGTGCATGAACGTGGATTGATTACTGCTTCTAAGAACAATTAGAAGTAAGCTGATCATAAGCTGATGAAATTCAAATGGGTGGGTCATAATTATTTCCCCCCCCTCCATGTTATGGAGGCCAAGATGTTAAAATGCTTATCTTTATAGGGTGCTGGGATAAGGGCAGGAAAGGAGGCAGAGTTACAATCAAGGTGAGTCTCAGTGTGGTCTGTGGTTAGGACAAAAAAAATCTAGACGGAAGTGGATAGTTCCACTGGGATCCTCCTGACCAAAGAGAACATTTTCATAAAGCTTGTGAAAGCAGGATCAATATCAGAACCTTGATCTGGGCTAAATTATTAAACAGAACCTCTTTTCTGTTTCACTAGCTGGGCTTTACCTTCCTGGCTGCTGCTCTGTCGATGGCTATTGTGATTGTATGGTATGCCATTCCAATGCATTCAGGCTCTGCCCTTTAATGTCAGCCTTTCTTCTGGCTAATTGAAGTGTTCAGTTGCACCAGTATTAGGTACATTTCTAATCTGCTGTCATAACCACCTTCTAAACTTATCATCCCTTTCAGTGTGGTTTATTAAAATGGCTCATAAAGACTTATGAAAGAGGCTCTATCTTAGGCAGGTAATTATGAGGTAGTAGACTTCTAAGCCATTGAGAATAATTACAAAGATTTTAATCTATATTTAAACATTTGTTAATATAGACAGTATTAAAGATGGGGATTTAGAAGGATACTTTGCGCATAAGTCTCAAGACAATTTACTTCAACTAAGTTTTTTGTCTCATTGTTTCAGTGCTGCTTGCTTCAAGCTTTAATTACATAAGTGTCAAGTTCAGTCTCATGGTATAGCCCTTGTCCTTATAGAGTACATATTGCAAATCAAATCCTCTGATAGCCTGTGGTACACCAAACTGCGTATTATTGCCACCTCTGTTAAAATTCATCAAGCTGCAGTGTGTGTGTTTGTGTTTGTGTATCCATACATGTATATACGTATATACATAATATGTATATGTATATACTAGGGCTGTCAAAATTAACGGGTTAACGCGGATTAATCCATCATCATGATTAATCTGATTAAAATTTTTAACGCAATTAACCCATCTGCAGCGCAGAATAACTCAAAATCCCTGAAATCTTTGTCAACCCATTTCGGTCAGTTTTGATGCGTTCCATTTGCCCTCGGAACTCATATTCCGAGTCGTATTTCAGAGTTTTGAAGCTGGAAGTGACGACATGCGCACTCCCGTTTCTCGGAGATCCGAGAAATATCTCAGAGCAGCACAGAGGATCCCGAGTTCAGAGTCCAAGATGGCTGCGCCCTTTATCAACAGAAGGGAAAGTTGTAGTTTTATACTGTTTAAGCACTACTTCTCATTTGTGGCTCATTAAATCGGTCGCACACACGATACCGTCCAACTTATCTGTGGACGTGTTGCTTCAGGGTTTTATACGTAAAGCACCGCCCGTAATGTGTTATCAACTGATATTTCTAACAATGGCAATAAATCGGGCTAGAATTGGATTTCATGATTAGTCTGATTATTTGTCGGATTTACGGTAGTTCGGCTAATTGTAAGTGAACAAAGATAATGACCATTTAAACTGAGGTACCTTAAATCCGACAAGTTGTCCGGCTAAGCAAAAAATCTTGCTTTTTGATATGGGTCCATGGTATTGCACTCCTGTGGCAGATGGAATGCATCCAACTCGTGTTCAAGATGTTCAATAAACATGTTAAGTGCATATATATTCCCTTTTTTCTTGAGTTTGTTTGCTCATGCAAAAACGAAATGTGATTAATGTAGATTAAAAATGAATGATATTTAATCGTGATTAATCAAAATTAATCCACATCAACCCTGTGATTAATCTGCTTAAAAATTTTAATTGTTTGACAGCACTAGTATATACGTATATACATATATATGTATATACGTATGTGTGTGTGTGTGTGTGTGTGTGCGTGTGTGTGTGTGTGTGTGTGTGTGTGTGAGAACACAATATAATGGTGCTTGTTTTCTAGTCAAAACAATTCACTTGATTTATTCTGAAGGGAAGTCTTTGAACTTCCAGTTCTTTCTGGGCTAGATCTGATTGTTTCAGAGGTGATTTAAAGCATGATTTTAACAGCATTAAATTGTAGATGCCTCTGATTAAGCTCTGCATGAAAACATTCCCTTTGGCCCTGTTAGTAGTCAAGCCATGATTTTCACAGTAGTAGACCTAGAAAAAGGACACATTTTCTCTAGTTTCTACCCTGTAAAGAAAGAGATGCATGATTACAGTGCTTTTCTAAGTAATGTGACGACAGTTTGATACAATTGACTTGCAGAATTTACATTATCTTGAGGTGCAATACCTAAAATGCGTTTTTAACTCAAATCTTGCAAATTTTTATGCATGCACTTTGTATGCTTCTACTTAAAACAATAAATCCAAAACACATTCATTAGTGCATTTTTGTCTATGCATGCATATGTACTATAACACCCAATAGTAATCTATTGATTGAGCACTGATTTGTGTCTGACACTACCATCTTATTTGACACACTTTATTGGTAGATAATAGCAAGTTCTGTTTGACTATAGGTTACTTCAGGTACATTTAATCTTTTTTTATAGATATTTCAAATAATTCCGATGTGATCTCATGCAGCTCTGAGAATAGAAAGCTTTAAGTCTCAAAAGCTAGAGAGTGTGCTGGTCTTTTGTTCTGCCTGAGCTCATAATTAGCTTAGGCTGTTGACTGAGTTTGCACATTTTCTCTTAAACATGACTGAAGCCCCTATTTCTTTTTTGTGGAATATATGGATGGAAAGAGGAACATCAGCTGGTGAGAAACAAAAAAATTAGTTATTGTTTATAAAGGAAAAAGATATGTGCTTAAACAGTCTTTAACCTTAAAGACCATTTTTCTTAATGCAGGTTGTGAATTATGATGCAGGACTAAGGGGAATCTACTTGATTGTTTGTGTTCCCATTTATACAACAGAGGCATACCATTAACAACTTTCTTCTAAAGGGTGACCTCGACACCTCACCCAAGCCACATTCACCCACTGGTGACACAAAAGAAATGGTCCGTAATCAAATCAAAATCTTGTGAAACTAGCTATGCGTTAAGTAGCTACATATCCCAAAAGTCCAATCTGATTTTATGTATATGTCTATCAAACTGGATAGTGGAGTAGGCTCCAATTTTGTTTAATGCATTTACTTCATTATTTTTATTTCTTCCCAAATAGGTAGTAATATCTCATCTAAGTTTTTAATTATTTTGTGTTCCTTTTTCTGACGAGTGTATCTAACAAGCGAATTATATGCAATGATGCTGTTGTGAACATGCAATTCCCCCATTCTGCTTTTTAAATTATATTATGGAGCATATAAAATGAAATATAGCTTTGGCAGTAAATGTTGAGTCCAAATTGGAACAGTTCCAAATGGAATGGTTCCCTTTATCTGTTTTTGTGCTTTTTTTTTCCTCCATTGGTTAGCTACAAATTGAGAGAGACTTGAATAAATCAATAGCTTGTAGCTGCAGCTTTTTAAATTGGCTTTCATGTGCTTTGACCTAGTACTAATTATTTAGTGACGGTTTTTAGCATCTCACATTGATTTGCATGTTTTTGCCTTTGCAATAATGAATTTAAATGTTACTGCATTGTGATTTTTTTTTTATTTTGTGTCATTAATTACAGGAAATGCACAGCCTTGTGTGTGTTTATTTGAAAAGAAGTATGGGAATTGTACCATTTTTTCGTTCCTTATGTATGTCTGTTATACATCTGAATACTTTAGCCTTTATCTGAAGCATTAATTTTCTCGTTGTTCTGTGCACAATTTATAGTTCACAAGTCAGTCAGCATGTTTCGGTTTGAGTGAGATCAGCTTAAGATCAATTCAAATCTTTTCTTTCCATTTCAACATTCGGAATATATTTAAGTGACCAGCATAGTGTAATGACCACAGCATTGTCTTCTGTGCTGGCTGTGAATGAGGTGCTTTTGGGCAGCAGGCTAGAACGTGGTTATGGTCATTTTGAAAGCTACATCAGTCTAATCGGGGAGGTGATAACTTTTTTTTTTTTTTGTGAAGCTTTAGTTCGCTGGAAATCTGATTTGTACGGTTTAAACCAATAATTTTCCATATTTCGATTAATGGGTTCTGGTGATGAACTGTCAAATGAAACATTGGCTCAGCACATTGGCAAATCGCGATCCTGACTAAAGCAAGAATGCGGCCACATAAATCCAAATACGGCCAATTTAATCGTTATTCTTCCATACAAAGTACATTATAGTTAGCTGCTTTTAGAATATTATATATATATAAAAAAAACAAACTTCTCAGTTCTCAGACTGTAATCAGTTTGTAATCGCAATAGGAATCTGCTTTACACACAAGCCACTGACATACAGCCTTCCTTTGTCCTCTCAAGAAAGATTAGTGCTTCTCCTCTTTTATTTTGGATTATATATCACTAATGCTTTATTTCATGTTGTGTTTTTCTCAAGATATTGAAAAGTAAGGAGGAAATGGCAATTTTCCCTATCAAGGCCTATTCACGATGGTGTGCACGAGCCATTATATTCAAAAGGCAAGGTGTGCTTTTTAAACACCTTGTTGGCTTGAAAGAGCATATACTGCGGTGCACACGTTATTCTTACTTAAGCACTGTGGCCGACACTAGCTGCACGCAATCAATAAGGTGTAGAATTTTGGCAGTGAAATTTGTGTTAAGTGCGTCCATATTGTGTAGAGTTAATGGTTTGTTTTTCTTCTGCATGGTGGCTGTGAGCCAAGTGGGCTGGACTCAGACTAACAGTCAGTAGCTTTTATTTCGTTTCGCTCTGCATTCCATCAGTGATTTCAGTTACGAGCATAAAGTCTTTGTTCTGAGCAGATCCATCATCAGACTCCACTATGATTCATTCTGACCCGGTTCATGGCTAAGTATTAATCATGCAGTGGGTCCCTCCTCCTCTCTGCATAGTAAATTAGTTAAGGCTTACCGGTAAATATTGGTACTCTGCTTGTTTCTGGGCCCTCTGTAGCTATTGCAATGTCTCTTGATGTGGTCGATGGATTTCACATTCGGATAATATGGGACAAATCATGTCCTGTATTAGTTCAGAAATGAACACAGTATTTTATTTTTTAATACAGGATAATCCCACAATATACAGGATGGGTGACAACTCAGAAGTGAACTTTTTCCGCCTTTAGTTTTATAAGCTCAGTCATGCTTTAAACTAGTCAGGATGAAAAGTAAAGAAGCAGAAATGATCTGTGGTGTGCCTCAGTATGCCTGCTGGTTCTTTTCTCTTCTACAGCCTGATACAAATAAAGCTGATAATTTATTGATCAGCACACCAATCAAAAATTCATATAAATGGCATAAAAAGTATTTAAGTAAATACATCAATATACAGCTAATAGAATGTAGGTGAATAATAGGTCATTTTACTTTATTTGCATTTTATTAATGTGTATCATTGTGAGGAGTGGGAGAAATGAGAATGTTTATCTCTAGCGGGGAAAAAAAACTCTGCCTTCAGTCTCTTTAGAATTGCGCGTCTGAAAGATAAACACTGTAGTCTGAGACAGATTCAAGAGCGAGTAGAAATGCTTCCAAATTCGACACAAGACTGAGTAATGGAAAATGTGGCCTCAAGACTAAGACCAGACTTGAGTACTGCAACACTGGTGATGTCCACCGCTGTGCCACCCTCAAATGCCGTCTAGGGTTAGAGAGTTGTTTGTCACCTGGCTTCATGTCATCCCCCCTAATTGCCCAGAATGCATTTTGGGTAAATGCTTCCTCTGGAGAGCAGTGACGGGAGTCACTATGTTAAATCATTGCATTTTTCAAAGGATTGTCATGATCAAGTATATGCATGGAGTGACACTGGCAGACAATGCAGGTGTAGTATTAATGTAGACAACTGCCTTTGTGGGGTACAGCTTTTCCGGAAGAGAGCTGGAAATTAGTTCTGCGTTTTTTTTTGCCAGAGAGAAAATTAAGGTGGAAACAGCAGGAACATCAAACATGCAACAGCACAGTTACAAGATGAAAAACACACATGGTTGCTTTAGTTTTTACAGACCTATAAACTATAAATTAGAGGTCTTTTTACTCTTTAATAAAAGCACTAGTGTTAATCTCTCTGTAAATATTCATCTGTAGGTATATAACGTGTGAAGTTTGAAGTTCATATGAATAACCGTGGTTCATAAATCAATTGTATTGGTCACCTAATGACTATCTAATAAACTGCTAATTGCAGGTCCCAGGAACCTTCATTTGATGGACACTTAAGCATGTTAAACAGCTTTGTGGGGTGAGGACACCAACAAGATGGAGGAGAACAAACCTCCCTTAGCCTTTGCTGGTCTGGTTTCTGCTCTGTCATCATTCTGTTAACCTTTCATACCACACGTACCATTTACCAAATAATTCCATTGTCTTCAACAAAATGTTGCTTCTATTTTTTTTCGTTTGGTGGTTTTTAATGTGTGAATGGTGTAGTGTGGGTTTCTTTATACCTATGCATGTATAGCTTGTGTTGACTGTAATAACGCATTTTGTATTAATGCCACATTATGTAATAGCGTGACAATGTTACAATTTTCCATTAGATAAATTAAGGTAAAATTTACAAGGGTCAGTTTCCTGAAACCATGCCGCTAAGTAGTTATCTTGTTCTTAAACACCCATTAATCAACGAATGATCTTATCGAAGCCCATTGTAACTAAAGTAGTTTGTAACCTCATTTATAAAATAATGAGTGATCTGACCCACTCGTTATTTTCTTTCTTTATTATCATTTGCCTGCTATTCTGTCACAGACACAGTAGTTACCTGAAATGGATCGCAAAAACACGCTGTTGCTCTTTTTTGGACAATGTGATGATGATGATACTAGGTTAATGTTGGAATATTAAGTTATAACGTAGGCTATACATTTTACATTTTGTCGTGTTATTAGGTAATGCGATGTTATTACATAATGCGTTGATACGTTGACCAAATGACTGGCGATTTAATCCCTCAAATTCATTGCCCTAGTAAATCAATATGTTTTAATTGATGGTGATGTTAATGTATGACATGAATTATTGAACAGAAGAGAGGTGAAGCAGTCACTCGAGGGTGGTATGTATTAACAAAGTAGGGTCATCGTGAGGGATTATTGTGAGAACATCTGTATCCTGTAGGTCGCACCATGAATTGTATTGTATTATATTAAGAGATCATGTTTTCAGTTCTTGGCAGACGGAGAGGAGTAGCCCAGTTATTCTTCAATCCTGTAAAGGGAGTAGGAATCCCGGAAAGGACAATGGAAGCTGATCAGATTTGCTTCTTTCTGAATATGCTGAGCAATCAGCAGAGCACCTCCTACTGAGCCCAGAACAGCTGCTGCTGCCACCCTAAGCCCCGAATCTGTAACACATTTCATTGCATGTCATCTAGCCTGAGAGAGAGTCTGTGCGCCGCCCTGCCAAAATGGCACCGAGCAGCTCCTGCAGCCAGCTGAGAAAATCACGGCGGCACATCATCAACATGACGGCATGTGGCAGAATACCAATGGGGAGAGGGGTCCGCAGTCCTGCTCTCAGCTCAGCACGCTCCACTGAATGTGCTGAACGATTTACTCTGGCTTAAACAAAGCTTCTCATTTCCTGCCTTACATCGCTCAGGCAGGGCCGCCACTGCTCTGCGGTCACAGCCTTTTTGTCGCGATAAGCCATCCAGGTGTGCTGCAGACTCTCCATCTCACGGTCCTCCTCGGTCCCCCATGGTTCCCCTTTTCCACACCATCCTTCCCGCTGTATGGCTCTGTGTTCCTGGGAAGGGCGATTTCATTCATGCCGAAGTAACACGCAACAAGATTTTTGTCATTAATGCTGGTATTTAGGAAGCTAAAAGGGGAAAATGTATATGTGAGATTTCTTGAATGCTTCCATATATTACATATATATTCCATGGTGCTGTTGCCCTTCCTTGGGAGCGAGTTGCTCAGTTGGGGGTATTTAGGCTTGTGTGTGTTGGGGAGCATTTTACTACTTCAGTCACTAGCAAAGTAGCAGTTAATTGGCTTACAAATGTAGCACCCTTTGCAGACGAGAGTATATGAGCGAATCGCCATTTTTAGTGTCTATGGTGTCTTCTTGATACCCTACTAGGCTGCAGGTGGGCTTCTTCTCCACCCAATGGTTGCTGCTCAGCACATTTGGCTCAATTTGAGGGCTGGTGTTTTTTTCTGCAGCTATTGCTTGTGTGCATTGATCTTTTAAAGTGCCTCGTGTCAGGCTCCTGTTGTACAGGAATAAGAGCCTCTGATCTTCAGGTTGTTGATAGCCATTGTGAGTTGTTTTGGTTCCTCTCAACTGTGCAACAGAAGCTGCTTTGAAAACCGCTGTGTTGAAATGGAAATAGTATGTTTCTCTTTATGCCGGTTGCTTTCATGCACATTTATGTTACTCTGGCTATATGGATAATTACAAATTAAATTTAGTTAGATACCAAGTAGGTCATGATTATTTTAGACAACGTACAGATTATTTGGCAGATCATGTTTTTCTTTAATGATTTAGCTTTGTATAGAAACAGCCAGATGAGTCACTGTAAACATTTTAGTGCTGGTGCAGGCAGCCAAATGCAGCCTTTGTCTCTGTTAAATTAAATCCGTATTAATACATTGATTTCTGGCAGTGTTTAAATGTTTCATTTTAAGACATACTGTGTATGATGCTTGCAAGCAAAAATCTGCTGAGTAGTTATGATCTTATTTACACGTATTTTCGGTGGTAATGGAGGACCTGGTCTGATGGGCCCCGAGATTGACGCAGTTGCCCTTTTTGTTGTGAAAGTTACATGAGTCACCCTCAAACAGCCCATACTGGTGATGCATGGGAAAGAACTTCTCTTTAGGTCTGTACTATAGCAGTTAATCACAGGTTCCTTCAGGGCTACTAAACACATCAAACGTGAGAGGGGAACCGGGGAGTTTAGACAAGGGTGGTAGAGGGGTTGGCTGTGGTGTTACATTGGAAATATCCTGCTTTGAACTAGCTAATGCTCACCAAATCCAATACAGCGCCAGGATGACAGATGGGCTGATTGTCTTCAAAGCAAGTGGAGATTTAATATCTAAACGGCACAGTGCGAAAACTGCAGCGTGCTGACAGCACTGGCAACCCAGCTGGAGCTGCCCCCTCTCTCCATTTTTCTTTCCTGATGGGAGGAGATAACATGCAGGTTGGGGGCAGGGGCTTTTGCTGGGAAAGAAATGACTTGTAATTAACACTTGTGTACCATTATTAATTTCAGTCCTGTCATGGGCCCGTAAGATGTGCTACAGCCTAATAAGCTTTTGTTGTTCGCTTTTGTTTTCCTATCATTCCTGGAATGCACTTAACCCATTCCCAGAGCTGTTCGCTTCACAATTTTTCCTTTGCGTTCCCTATCCGCATTGGGGGTATGCAAATTGCGATTCCCCTTTGCTCACATATGGAAACACCCTGACTGGCTTAATTTATCTAAGCATTTTAGGTTTCAGTATGATTTATGTATTTTGAGAGGGATGAGAGCAGCAGATACTGCTGCCTTGGTTTGCTGAACCACTGAGGGAGCATTAACAGATAGGTATACTGAAGTGCTTAGCTGCTGAAATTCTCTGTTATTGTACATTGTCCCAGACAAAGAGGCAGCAGATCAATGAAAATATATGCTGTGTTTGTTTCTGCAGGCTGACTACAAATTTTATGATGTTTTGCTTTATTTGTCAAGCTCTTTCATAAAACCACACATTTATTATAATATAGTGACCTTTAATCCTTCTGGAGTACTCTGAAATACCCATCAAAACTAATTGTTTAATTTTTTATCCCAATTTCCATGTATCACTGCATAAATGTATTATTGCGTATCTAGTCCTTATTGCACAAAAATGGCTTCAGGGTACAGAATAATTCTTCTTTACTAGGAACAGTGACTTGTGCATTTTTCCACTTGCAGGCACAGCCTTAAGTAAAAATGTTTCAAGCATTGAAAAATCAATACCCAGAAGTAACTGATGTGCTTGTCCATTGATGGATTGAAACATTACCTTCCGTGGCCTTTTGTTGAATACCTGCTCTGACTGTAATTTCTTAATGTTGAATCTGCAGGGTAAAACGTGACATGGGAATGTTTGTTTTACTCGTGGGTGTATCTGCTCTGCCGTGCTCTATCTGCTCTATATTCATCCTCACAGGAACATGACAATCTACTCATCAAGAGTGAGCTTTCCTTGTGTAGATGTGACCTCTAAAAAATCTCTTGGATTTGCAGTGTAATGTGTTTAATGTTCAGCACTATTCACAGCTTGGCTTATTTTAACCCAGTTTCCACTGAGTGCAAAGTTAATTGTAATGCTACAAATCTGCAGTTTCAGTTCATCAGAATGTTTGCTTGTGCGTATTATTATTATTGTTATCATTATTATTGTAGTTGTGGCAGTAGTTTTGTTGTTGTTCTTATTATCCTTATTCTTATTATTAACAAGAATATGTTTTCTTAACATCCTTCACCTCCTGTAGTTATATGTGACAGCATGTGATAAATCTTTCCTAGCACTGCTAACAGCTTTGCTAAGTGCAAAGGTAACTGTGCAAATACAGAGAAGCCCAGCCATAAAAAAGCCAATGACAAACTCCGAATAGGAGACGTGCCTGTGGTGCTCTTGGCTCTGGTCCTCCAGCTCACAAATAAGCTTTTTAACGCACATTATGGGGGGTTATTCCCCACCAATGAATGTGCCTACTCATAGATATTCATGGTAGAAGGGCCTGTGAATTAGGTTCCAGATTAAGACCTCACTCCAGCCCACACATCCCCAGCTGGTGGTAGGAAAGGAGGGATAGGCACTAGCCGAAGGATGGGGAGTCACATGAGAAGCCCCCAGGATGGGGGGGGGGGGGCTTCTGCTCCATGCATTTGGGGACGTGCTAATCAGTTTGTCATTGTCATTGTAATGGCTGAGGGCTGCTGCTTTGTTTCTGCTTAAGAGGACTTATCTCCATAATTTGATTCTGGGCAATGATCTAGTCTGTGCAACATGCAAACATAATTAGGGTTTAATAATGGAACAGTCATTTCCATTTGACAGATTTGGTATAAGAAAGGTCACAGTTTCCACCTCAAATTTATACATAAAATCGGAATGTTAGAGATGTAATTTTTGTAACTTGTTCTTTTTTTGGCATGTGACTGCATATGGTACTTCAGTGATACTTCCATTTCTTACACCTCCAGGGAATATTTCTCAGTGTCATAAAGGGGAATACTCTGTCAGTGCATTAATTTGTACGTGTGTCCTATATTACCATTTTTCATGCATTGTTTGATTTTAAAGAATTAGATCTTTTTTTTATAGAAGTTCTAGGTGGGGAAAGAATTCAATTTGCCATCAGAGGATGCATAACCCACTTTAAATATAGCCTCTATGAATGTGTAATATTTCAGAACTGTTACCTGTGAGCTATAATACTGAGTTGCAGCTGCACTGTTTTGTCACCATGTTTTATGGTGTGTGCATGTGCCGGTTAGTATGTTGTTGCTTAGAAGCTTCTGGAAACACAGACTTTATCTTGAATACATTTATTGTAGTTGATTAGGCTCTGCCTCCTTCCAGATGTTATGTTTTCTGTGTGTGTTTTTTTGTATGTAAATGAACAGACTATTCAAGGATCATTATTCTCAGTTGGTTAACAGAGAACTAAGCTTCCACTGAGCTGTGGGGCTGATGTGATATCTGGTACCTTCAAAGGAGAAGATGTTGAATCTTTTAACAATTCCTTTCTGCTTCTTATCTGTAAAGCACAGTAGTCAGAGGGGGGGGGGTGAGCTTCGGTTATGAAACCCTTCTCTAATATAATCATTTTTGAAGCGCTTTCGGATACAGTGACAAGCAGGTGTGCAGAGGATTGGAATCTGCAGTTATTTTTCACTGCCCTGCCCTGCTCTTCCGAGTGATGGTTTAACGCTCACTTAAACGTGGTAAACATCGAGTGGGTTTGTTTCAGGTCACTTAAAGCGTCCTGCTCCACGTTCTCTCTGTTCCTGAAACAGGACACTGATCTCTGACTCAGTGCTGCCACTTGCTGTTCCTTTCCATAAATCTCAAGCAACCTCCGAGATTTCCCTAGAGTCACAGCAGGGGCAGTGCTTTGCCCATATCATATCAAATAAAAGTCCACCGGATGAAACTCAGTGATGTAAAAACAATTTCAGTCCTGCGTGTATTTGTTCTGGATGTATTGGAGTCTGATATATCTTTATCTGTATATCTTGGCTGAAATGGGTTTCTGATGTTCCATCATGTTTCATTTAAATTCCACATGCATCCAGGTTTATCGTTCAGATATTTCATTGGATGGAAAAAAATACTGCATGGTAATTTTTATTTTTGTACATAGAAGAGCAAGCTAAAAATAAAACTAGCTTTTTGCAGTGATGTTAAATAAGTTCTTATTTTATTGGATGCCTTTTCCCCTATGTTACTTTCAGAGTAAACGGGACCACCTTCTCATGAATGTGAAATGGTATTACCGCCAGTCTGAGGTCCCAGACTCCGTGTACCAGCATCTGGTGCAGGACCGCAACAATGAGAATGGTGAGAAGTGCCCCTCTATTGCAGTTTGAGACCAAAAGGTTAATGTCTTCCACGTATTCCCAGATAGCAGTGATTTAACTAAGAATTCAGTGTGTGAGAAAGGTGATTCGGTGAAATTCAAATTTTCCAGTTGTTTCTTTGAGCTATGTCCAGCTGAATCCCTTTTCACAATACTGTACAGCATTGAAACTGTATTTGCTGTACATGTATCGACAGCCCGCTTCTTTTCCTAGACGTATTTGTGAGCTCTGTCAGTTTACTGGTGTCTGTGAATGGCAGGTGATGTGTTATTACTGACGAGACATTTTCTTCCAGTTTCTGGCCGTGAGCTGGTCATTACTGATCCAGTGGTGAAGAGTCGGGAGCTCTTCATCTCCGACTACGTGGACACATATCACGCTGCTGCTCTTAGGTAACCCCCCTTATTACCTCTCTTTATACAGCATGCAAAAAATGGCAGAGAGTTGAAGGTGGTATTGAGAAATGTTATGATAGACGACGATTTTGGGCAGCTTGGCAGTGCAGTGCAGTGCAGTGCACAGCTTCTCTACAGGCCCCAGAGCCTGCAATCCTGCCTCTCTTCTGTGTGCGAGTTTCTGTGTTTCTCGCTCTGTTGCTCTGGTTTCCTCCTACAGTTTAAAGGCATGCAGTTAGGTGAATTGGCATCTTTAAGTCACTAGTAATAATGTGTGTAAGTTTGCTTGCCCTGTAATGAAGCTGCCTCCCATCTGTTTTCCTACCTTGTACCTGTCCTGGGACTGGTTCCTATCCATGTACTGGATAAACACTTCGAGGATGTATAAGGCGGATGGCAGAAAACAGATAAAGAATTCCTGAAGATTTTAATCAATTTTGTATTTTCATTAAAGTTTTCAAAGTTTTCAAATCTTTATTGTCACATCATGTTACTGGTACAGTACATATGAGTGAAATTCTTGTGTGCTAGCTTCACAAGCAGTAGTGGTGTGCAAAATCTATATAAAAAAAATATATATATACATATATAATATTAGACGCATGAACGTTGTGCAAAGAGCAGTTATGTGCAATATGAAGTGCATAATTGACATGGAGTCGATAAAGTGGCAGTGGGGTTTTTTTTTATGTATAAATTTTAATGTTTGTGCAAAATGCTTTCATACCATCATTATTATAAGCTTAATTTATTAAGTATTGTATAAAAATGTATACTAACCCTATTTAACAGACACCTTCATCCAAAGAAACATCCAGGCAAAGCAGTAGCACGTTGCAAACATGCATGATGTCAACTAGGCACAAGTGCAGCTAGGCTGAGCTTCCAAAAACAGCGACACATTATGTTTCTTAGCCACATTTCTGGGGGAATACAGCCACATGGTTTTTGGCTGAATTTGTCATATTTCTCCTAAAAACACATGGAAACAAAATGGTCTTGTCAGTGAAGTCAGAAACTTCCATGCAGAGCCCATTTTTACTCATTAAAAGGTTTTAGATAAACCTGTAAAATACCAGCCAAGTTTTGTTATCCATGGTTCACAGCACTCATTACATCCATCCTGATAGAATGTAGTGTTTCTCCGGGAAGCCGACAGGCTCCAGCAGAGTGGCTTGCCACAAGGATGCTTATTATTGAGATGAAACGAGACATCAAAGAAATTAAATCATTGAAAATACGGTGGGTAGTCATTGCTTAATTCCACACTGTTCTGTGTAATGTTCAGAAGAGTGTTTATATATGTTCCATGAGATATTCTCTCAGACTGGAGTGAATGGGCCTCATTCAAGTGATTTGAAGGATGATCTTCAGAAGCTAATGGAGGAGCGGATTCTTTCACATCTGTCAGTACATATGACATTACTGATTGGATGGGGATTTTATTGATGCATTTGTGAATTGCGTACCCCTAATTATGTGTGTTACAGTATATACATTGAAAATGCACCAAATGTTTATGTTTTTCCATTACATTAAATATTTCTTTTTCCTCCTTTGTTTCAGAGGCAAATGTACCATTGCCCATTTTTCTGATATTTTTGCTGCTAGGGAGTTCAAAGCCTGCATTGACTCCTTCTTTTATATCTTAGGATATAACCCAGAGACCAGGTAAGCGTGCTTTTCATTCACCTTGTTACGCGTCATAATGTTAGCGTGAGCTAATTGACTTTCAGCCTTCAAGCCATCTCACTGCTGTCTTTAAAACGATTCACACATTCCGCTTTCAAAAACATTTACATTTTAATTAGTTTCTGTTGCCATTCAAGGTTTAAGCTATTGACAAGCACCTTTCTGCTTTTCCATGCATAATGGCAGATTTTGCACTTAATTTTATGGAATTGCTGAAAGAGACTGTTCAGTTGTTATAGGAGACGAGAAAACAATACATGTTTTTGTCTATGCAAAACAGTATTTAAAAAGTCTAGCCTCTTTCATAGGCTTTATATGTGGAGCTATAAATATCAGTTGTCTTCTAAAATTAAACAAATCTAGCCTTGGATAAGACAACACACAACAGATTTCACCGTGGCATTACAGACTTAACACAAAGTAGACTAAAATGCAGAAGCTTACAGCCTACATAGGAATTAAGAATTTGAATAGCATTTACGTTCTTTTAATCAAATGCATTTCAGCAATGGGAGTATGGCTACATCTGTAAATGCAGAACTTTTGGCATTTTGATAATCTGGATCCTTCAAGTTTGTATTAACACTGTTTCAAGGAGAAAAGACACCAGCAATGATCTCAGGGAAGCAATTGTTGCTGCTTTTCACTCTGGAAAGGGTTATAAGGCCATTAAAATGAAATCCATCATTTTACACTGTCCATTGTTTACAAATACAGAGCATTGATGACAGTTGTCAGTCTTCTCAGGAGTGTATGTGCCAACAGATTCACCTGAAGGTCAGACTGAGCCCAAGAAATCGCAAAGAACCCAAGCACACATAGGGCTCCATATTCATAGGCCTTGGTTAACATGTTAAATGTTAAAGTTCAAGACTCTTTGATCAGAAATAGTCTGAACATGTGTGATTTTCGAAGAAGATTAGCTGGAAGCCCTTCTCTCCATAAAGAATATGGGAGTGCAGGTTAGGTTTCCAAAGTTCACAAGTTTTCTGCAACGATGTCCTTTGGACAAATGAGACAAAAGTGGAGGTTTGGTCATAATGCACCATGCCATGTTTAGAGAGAACCCAACAAATATTGTCACCACAAATATCTCATACCAGCCATCACTTTGAGAATACATGAATTCGGCCTACCTGAAGCATCAAAACATCACTGAACTGAAGCAATGCTGTAAGAAAGAATTGCCCAAAATAACTTGGACTGATGTATTATTTTTTTCTGAATGAGTTCATCAAGTTATTGCTGCTAAAATTGGTTCTACAGATAAGTCATTCTTTTCTGCATACAGCTTTTGCAGCCTGGCTTGTTATTTGTTATTGACCTATTAGAGTCTTATGTATTGTCACTTAAATATACTTAATTTTTGGATGTGGAATTGGAAGGTATACTTTGACATCACTGTATGTGAAGATTACTTGGGTATCATCGCTTTTAATGATTTAGCCTTTGTCTGGTTTATCATTCCAATGAAACACTTTTCTTTTAGTTTGAACTTGATAGGCTGCAGAGTTCTCAGTAGACATCCCTCTACCACAATTCTCATTTTGTAATGTATTTCCCAGATTGTGCTAATGACAGTACAGACTCTTGCCTGGTGGGCCTTGACCTACCAATATAAATTTGCTCAAGAGGAAAGTGCATTCTGTGCTCCATCAGCGTTCAGCCTGATTGGAGACAAAACTGATTGCATTCTCTGGGCAGATCATATTTTATACTTGTTAGTACTGGTTATAGACTGCATAGGAATGTCATGCTGCCATGTTTTATACTTTTTAACAAAAGCATTAAAGCAATAAATGGAGCAGATTCTGTAGAATGTGAACACTCGTATACCTGTCCAGAAAATTTATATTTTTAAAGTTGCACCCCCAGAACTTATACAATACTAATAATCTTTGTTCATTAAGCCTGATGTTTTACTAGGACTATATATAGCAACCTCTGGGAGTGGTTTACAAACATCTCTATATGAAGAACATTAAAATATAAATAAATACATCAACCTGACGTATCTCCATTTTTATATGTCAAATATTCATAGTTATTCGGCTGTATCCATCACAGAATAAAATTAAATGGCTGCCAAATCTCTTGGGCTCAGGTGAGTGCTATGTAATGCTCTTTACAGGTAGAACACATTTATGTGTTTGTCTTATAATACATCAAACAGTGGCACAGTCTTAGTTGTAGGATCTAGACTGCATATTCATAAAAATGGGGTAAGAGAAAAATTTCCAACAATTGTAGCAGTTCTGTTGTATCCATAAACTTATCTATTAAACAGTGTATAATTTAGATATGATATGGGAAACATTTATCATTATGGTAGAATGTGAATGCACTGTGACAACCATGTAGATTTAGTAAAGTGTCTCCAAACAGAGAAATTGACAACTGTAATTAATTGCTATTTTGTAATAATTGTTAGTGATTAGCCAAACAGATTATGACTAGTATATATTTTAGTAATTGTAATTGGTCATAATTATTTTTCAGATGGTTTGCACTCTGGGAAATGAATATGGAGATTATCATATCAGAAAATCACCAACATGATATTTTCTGTCCAGCTAATTTCACTTTAAATTCATAAAGTACAAACTAAAATGTGCAGTTACATCATGTGTGTGTGCGTGTGAGAGGGGGGAAGTTACTGACCATCAAAATCACATTTAAATATTTCAAGGTTTGTGTGTGTGTGTCTATATGTATATATAATATGAGATACTTCAGGGTAGCATACTATCAGTGCATTGGTTTTACCTTCTATATAGTACCTCACAGATAACATCAGATTGCTAGCCACCATCATGTAATATTTTCCTTATTTCAGGTTAAATACCACAAAAAGGACAATGGAACCAAAATAAGGTTTTGCAATTTTGTGTGGGGGAAAAACGCATGCTATACCATACAGAAAGGCCAAATGTAATAGTATGAACTATGAATTATTAAGTCATGCAATTGATATTAGATGTTGTGTATGAAATGTATGAAAGGTCCAGACATGTTTTTTAACGCTTACATAATTGTTAGATAGGCAAACAAGTCACAGCTTGTATTAATACATATGCAGAGAAATAAACATTTTTGTTGCGAGTTAAAATGCACAAATCAAATCATTACTACTTTATTTACTACAGTGGCGGCGACCCGACTATGAGTAATGTATACCTCCTCGGCGTGCGAATGACCGTTGTATGTCAGGAGCCCCCTGGATCGGGGCCCCACGCGTTCTCTCCATCTCCAGTGCCGCTGGTACCGCCTACTCCCCTCCTTCCTCCTTTTCCAGTTTCTGCTTGTTTGGTATGCTGGCCGGAGCGCCAGCAGCTCTGTGAGCCGGGCTTGTTTGTGTGGGAGAGCGACAGAAATGGATCGCGTTTCCAGCATGTCTGTATGTAAGGTCGCGGCACATGCTCAGTCGGCTCTGCTGGAAGGGGAAGTTAAGGCTGAGGTCATAGCACAAGCTCAGTAAAAAATCCCTGAAAGGCTGCGCGCTCCTCCATTTTGAGTACTAATAGGGGAAACTGGTAATTTATTTCAGCCATACCAGGAAATCTGTCAACATTAAAAAGATACACCCGGGTGTCTGAAATGGACGACTTGTTCAGTCCGCGAAGGTAGGCTTTGTTACAGATCTTGCCATTATGTATACAATTGCGTATTTTTACTCTGACGACAGTCTTAAGGTGTTAGCTCGAAAATATTTGCAGTGGCTTCAGTCGTCTTTTTGCAAGGTTATGTGCGCCATTGTCAATATACTTGTTTTGTGTGCGTTAGCTCGCTGTGACTCCGAAAACAGTGCCGAGCTGAATTTACCTTTGCAAAACGGCTAACGCTTTTATATTTGAGCAGGTAAATGTCACCGATCACTGAATCTTTCACTCGTTTATTTCTGTTACTTTAATAATATAAGCTGCGCTGCGTGCCAAGACTCCATTTTGCAGTAATTTTAAGCCTTGCTTTACAGTGGAGGTGACGTGACGAAAGATCGACGTACAACTGCATTCGCCTAGTTGTCAAGTAACGTTCAAGCTTGCCAGCGGAGATCTGGAGCTCTGACAGTGCGGCTATTAACGTTAAGGCCCATCGCTGTGTTTATGTAACCCTTGGAGGGAGTGTTTCAGTGATGTAACGATTGGCTGGTATTGATAAAAAGGGCGGGACTAGCGGTGATTGCTGTGTCAATCGTCGATTCAAAACGTCGGGTTTGTTTTGTTTTGACACGATGTGGTTGATAAATAGTCACAGTTGTCGCTTTATTGAAAAAATACTTCAACTGAGAGTCGGACTGGGTGAACAAATGGGTATCCTTTCAATTGCAAAATGCATATATGGAATCAACCCGTAACTTAATGTAACATTTATTGATACTGCAGATTGTCCTCAGCCTAGTTTGCTTACCCCAAGCCTGTCCTCATTTTTGGTAACACTTGACTTGCTTAGAATACTTTTTATCATCAACAACAACCCAGAGTGGTTGGACTATTTAAACATTTATATATGGGCCTGACTGACCTGAACTTTGGTCATTTTCGGTGTACTCTAAAGGTTTGACTATAATTTTGGCGTCTTTACTTCAATTCTAATTTAACTTACAATATATTTTTCGAAGTGGTTTCTAGTGCTACAAATATTTTTGCAAACATAAATTAGCCATTTAAAATTCATTGCTTCAGAGCTGAAGTGTGAAAAAAATCAATGTAATATAGCTATTTATAAGTAAAATATACTTAAAATTTAGAGTACAAATGTAAACACCTCACAGGCAACAAACTTGAAAATTTTGACATGGTTCTGACTTTTAATTGATATCTAGAAATTTAGATTAGTCCATTGTCCTTCTCTAGAGATTTCAGTTTAACCAAATGCTGGAATTTAGAGAGATGTTACTGTGCAGTAATTATTGTGGTTCAGTTTTTTTTTTTTTTTTTTTTTTTTTTTTTGGATTTTGGAGTTTTTGGATAAAGCTTTTATTATTCTGTTGTTTCCTGAAGGTTGGTTACTTAACTGTTGGTGCAGGTATTAGTGTAGCTTGGCTGACATTTTCTGATAAATATTGCAATTTGATTTGCGATATTTCTTAAAAGTGAAGCTTCAGTTCAGTATTCAATGTGTAATAGATTTAAAACACGTGACGCAGCATTACCACATGAGATACAATCAAAATATTAACTGGTCTATATTCTAATTCAGGCACGTGAACCTAAAGATATGAATTGCTTCCAATGTGTATTTATTACTTTTTTAACCCTTGTGTAAATACCTCGAGTCTTTACTTACCTGGCATATACATATTTAAAAATCAAGCCATAAGTACCTGTATCTCTGTAAACCTTTATTGAATACCTCATTCCTGAACACTTAACAATTTCTAAACAAGCTGAACTTTTCACATCGTCATCTGATGATGGTGGTCATCTGAGGATGATGGTTATATGATTTGTTGTGGACACTGTTCCCAGATTATGCAACATAATCTTTATCTGCAACAGTTTACTATAAATATAAGCTAAAGCAACTTACAATTATTGTTTTATGGTCATATATTTGCCAAAAAAAGTGCTGGGTTTTAAGTGCGTTATTTTATAGCAGCTCTCGCCCGCTTTTTTACTCTTACTAAAATAAGTGTTTCCTGAAAGTCCCATGGACAGAAGGATTAAATTAGCAGAGAACAAACATAAACAATTATGTACATAACTGGCATGCAAGTACGCATTCACCTTTATAAATACTTGCAGCAATTGATTTTTGTAAGAGTGCCAATATGTTTGTATTTTGCGTATTTGCTCTATGACAAATTATGAAGTACGAATTAGCATTTAAAGGTTAAAATGTAGCATAATTTCTTGTCACATACATACAAATGCACTTAAAATAAGTACGCATTTGCACTTCTTCCAACAAACTATTGTCGCACGTATCGTCTTTATTGCTGAATGCGTACTTGTGTATCAGTTATGTGCAGTTATGAGCTCGGTCACACTAATAAACTAATAAAAATAAAAACAATTCCAGTGAGAGAAAATTAGAGATCCTGAAGCTAATGCTGCTTGGACCCCTAATAATATGACATTTTTGCAAACAATCTCTGACCATGAAATAGGTAGGTAATTCACTTATAACTCAGCAGCGGAATTAATTTTTTTTCATACCGTGAATGTAACGTTTTCCTTCGGTTCCACATGTTGGTTGTTTGTGGGCGTATCCACAGTCGCGTTGGACCACTACTTTTTGGTGAGTATAACTGGCACGTGAGGATCACAAGAATCGCTGTCACACAACGAGAATGATATGAATTCGCAAAGCCATTCTGAAGAGTTTTAAACCCCTAGTCAGATGTGTTATATAATGCATGCCCTGATTCATTGTTTCGAATCGCATTTTCGATTTGAAATCGATAAATCCTTCAGTCCTAATGTTCACATTCAATCTGTTCTTTAAATGGTCTTGTTTACCTCTCCTTTTCTTCTGATTATTTTTGGAAAACATCTTCGTTATAGTAATACCCCACTATTTCTGCATTAATATTATCTCTTGTGTTGGCACCAGGTTTCAGGATTAATTTTCCATTATTTTTTGCTGTTTTTATACCCGTCTGACATCTACATATATTCTTTGAGTCAGCATATTTACATGTATTGGGTCCAGTTACGTAGCTGCTTGTGTTGCATTCATATTAAATGAGGCTTTTGTCATTCAGCATTTGATTGTTTCACACAAGCTTTTTATTTCATGAACACAATTTGTAGCTACATCATTAAAAATTTGTTTCAGTTCTTTAAAATTGAACCTTTAAGCAATTAGTTTTGTTCATATAGTATCATACCTCATCCTTCCTACAGGTGTTCCAGTAAAAATTTTAATTAGGCTTTATCAATTCACTTAATTTCAGGTTTACTGAATTTGAATAACCCCCCCCCCCCCCCGTTTCCTAGGTCATTAGCTATGACCTATGGGTTAAAGTTTGTGATGCTGAACACTGCATTGTACTTTGTAATTCCTCCTAAAAAGCTAAATTAATATCAGAGTTCCATATAAGCATTCCACCAGTCCATAAATGTTTACCACATGTCCATACAAAATTGAAGCATAAACCTCTAAGGACAGAATTAATTTGACTTTTTTCCCCCCAATGAACAGTTTGTCAAAACCCAACTGAGGCACATTTCAGGAGAAATATTTTTGCAGCTAATATTATCAAGGTTTCCTTGTACAGCCTGAATACTTATGTCCTGGGTGTTGCCTGCCCTGTTCCCTGTGCTTCCTGCTATAGGCTGCAGACTGGATGTAGCCTAATCCTGCTTGGGATAAGCTGTTAAAATGGATGATCACAACACATGAGTACATTTAAAACTTATTTCCTTTTGCATTGCAATATAGTTCAGGTTAATAGATAACTTAATGAATCATTGTGTATTGGTTTGGTGCTTTGTGGTGAACTGGTATTTACTGAGGAACCGTACTCACCTTATGCTCTTCCAAGAGAAGCTTTGGCCTGCCCAGGAATAAGATGCTTTCCTCTCTTTATCATTAGCAGACTTATAAGCTAAAGTAGTTGGTCAGGAGTGTACATTCTGTCAAACCCCTTTAAACCTACCTTAACGATGACCAGAACTCAGTCAATTGATAAAATGAATGCTTAAAGTAGATATAATGTAATACAGTCAGTCTCAGAAATATGCAAGGAGAATTGTATCTATATATACAGGGAAAAGATGTTTCATTTCAGCGAGAAGAGGACATGAATCCATGGTGTTGATGCCCTTATTGATAAGGGAAATACAAGCACAGTTATCTCAGTTTAAGCTCATGACCTTTCATTGAGAGTAGCACTTTAGCATCAAACTAATATTGGGTCAGTTAAATTTTATTAGTAATTATTGCATATTAGTTAAAAAAGCAGGTCAAGCATTTTTTGTTTTATTGTAATATCAGCGGTTTTAATCATTGTCAGCTTGAATTAATCGGTGAGTTCAGGTTGCTTGTGAAATGGACCCACGATCACTGTAGAATATGTATGAATATGCATGTTACTGCTGTGACGAGGCTTTTCAATCTCTCTGATTTCTTTTATGGACTTTACAAGGGAGTAAACTAGTCAACTATCACCCATCAGTCTTTGAATTCCCTGAAAAGGTCGGGATGTTTATCCAACAGACGTTTGGTCAGGTTTGATGTGTTGCCTCCCTTTGTGAGACACTTTAAAACAGCACTTGCACGGTTTTCACTGACTTCATAGCCAAATATCTCCCTCTTCTTTGAACAGTAAAGAAGGGAACCCCTCTCTGTATTGTTGCTCTCAGCTGTTTCTCGCAACGTCACCCACCACTAATACAATGTGACTGCTGTCAGCATTGAGCTTAAAGAGAGAGATTCATTTTAGCCAGATCAAATAGCCATTCACATAGTATCATTTTTTTCACAATGCTGGTATTGTACCATTTTCAAAACTCTAGTACCGCAATTTTTTTCAGTACCGGTTTACTGTGCAACCCTACTCTGGTCCCAGTCTTTGGTTATCATGGTTTCCAGTATAGGCAATATACAGCTGTCATAATCAGTTCAACAACCCAAATAAAGTAAAATATTATATCTTAAAAGCATAGAAGATGAGTTGTTAAAGAAAAAGCCGACAAAAACACCACAGATTATTAAATCGTAGTCAATGTATTAAATCAATAGCGCAATGGGATTGTAATTGAAAGTTAAATCTTGTTTTGTAAATTATTTTTTAATTTCTTTTTTCACTTAAATATTGCCTGCTACAAGATACTAAAGGTAGAAACGGTACGAAAGAATCACTCTGGATTTCAGGCATCAATGAAAAGCTGAAATTGCAATAAGGGTGTTTAGACTAGATAGCCTCTGTATATTGCATCACATTATAAATTGTTACATCGATTATTTTTTTGTATCACGTTGGGGTGAATGCAGGGTTTCCAGGTCTTGTCTTGATTCAAACATGGTTACACTGCCATACCAACGGAAACAAAGTACCGTTCTTTTTGAGTACTGGAATTTTAAAAAGGCTTTTTATATTTATATTACATATATAGGTTATCTATCTAAGCATTGTCAGTTATAAGATAAATGTCTAGCAGTTTTTTGACCTGTTCATCTACCTACCACATTGTTGCAGAATATTAGCAAAAGTGAAATCCATGGGGGAGCTCAAGTTGAAAGTGTACAATGTTTCCATTTGGAAATGTATGATTCCGCTAGTGTTAAAGCAACTAGAAGACTTGATTCTTCCTTCTGTGTTTGGACTGAAATTTCCTCCTTAACAGGGGTTTTCTCTAGGCACAAATCATAGCGACAGTTTCTGGGCGCTACTCCGTTCAATTTCATGAATCTGCCTTATCACCATGGCAACAGACTACTTTTTACAAAGAGAACTTCATTTTCTTTAATCCGTTGCAGCTGGAGATATGAGCATTGTTATTGAACTGTTGCTATGGTTACCAGTACTGTTACAACTGCAATTTCCTGGTTCTTTTTATGTTGTTGCATGTAGTTTGCATTTGTGCTTAAATTTCTTCTCTGAAAACTTAGATGTAATAACAAAAATCAATTGAATCAAAAATGGATGTATGACCCCAGTTTGTTGGTGGCATTCTGTCTAGCTGGTATGTAATGATGCATTCTAGAATATTGAACAGCAAAAATAGCATATTTTTTCATTTACTATCTGCCTTTCTTCTGTAATGATTTAAAACATGCTTGTGATTTTCACTGATTGATCTGGTTATCTGAAGTAATTTTAGTTAAATATTTTTAATGGTTTGATTTTGATCATTAATCTCTCTTTCAGGCGACTGAACAGCACGCAAGGGGAAATCCGAGTGGGTCCCAGTCACCAAGTATGTTTCAAAGTGCTATGTTTCACTGTATATATATATATATTCAGTGTCTTATGAGTTGTCTTCACATATGTAACAGCAATTGATTCGGCTTTTTGCTACATATTTTTTACTTTTATTTTGTATATTTCTTTTAAGAATCAGACTAGCATTATTCTGACTGTCATTTGTGTTTATAATTTTGCTTATAGAAAAACTTCAAATAGTATTTAGCAACCATGGGGAATGATTATGATTGGCCAGTATCTCAGTTCCATGCTGGTCTGATACAGATTCAAGCTTGGTGTAAAGGTTTCTCTTGCAAATCAATCTTTCATATGCAAACAGATCTGTACATTTTCATATTTAGCATTTAACCATCAGCTCATTTTAGCACAATTAAATTAAATGATGTGTTTTTCTGGTGGCATTTGGTTTTGCAGCTTTTTCTTCTTGCAGGCCTTGGCTCTCGCTTGTTACACATTTTCTTATTTTAATAGCCCGTTCTTTTGCTCTGAGGCGTATGGCCAGCCTGGGGGATGCATTCCCTCCATCTCTCCTGATATCTGATTGCAGATCTGTCTCTGTCTGCAGGCCAAGCTTCCCGAGCTGCAGGCCTTCCCACCTCTGAGCAGCCAGCCTGTGACTGAGAATGAAGAGCTGGTCTGGATGCCAGGGGTCAATGACTGTGACTTGCTCATGTATTTGCGAGCAGCCAGGTGACCAAACGCACTGTACATGGCAATTTAATTTTGGTTTCCTTTGGCAATTTAATAGCACAAATATGAATATTTGTGATTAGCGCTGTTTATTTCAAAGCCTTGTGTTTTTTTTTTTTTGTTTTTTTTTTTTGACTGCTTAACACTTTCCTCGTATCCTTCTTTCAGGAGCATGGCTGCGTTTGCAGGAATGTGTGATGGAGGTTCGACAGAGGACGGATGTTTAGCTGCTTCACGCGATGATACAACACTAAATGCATTAAATACTGTAAGTAAGGACATAAGAACCTGACTTCAGTCTGCTTTGCAGTCCATATTGACACTCAAAGCCAGCAATCTTGGCATTGTATGCCATAACTTTTCTAAAGATAAAGTCCCATGAACATACTAGTGTAAAATTACACTAAACAGAAACAGAAAATTATAGTGTAAATCAAGAACAGAATCATGGTCAATTTGTACCAACACTGAACTTAAAATAGTCTTATAAAGGCACATAGGCATTGGGTCCATTGTTTGATATATAATATTTTTCAGTTTCATCAGCTCTGATAAGGATTTGGATAAATCTGAAAAACAAATGAATGCATATTTATCATACTATCTTCAGCAATACATTTTCTTTATTGGAATTGTTTGCATTTTTCATTTAATGTTGTGCAGACGGGATTAATATCATTCTTTTGAATTGTTAATTTTCTGTCAAGTTAGAATGGATGAATGCAAAGTGTGAATGGTGGTCTCACTTGATTGCACCGTTTCTTTGCAGCTACATGAATGTAACTATGATGCAGGGAAGGCCCTCCAGCGTCTGGTCAAGAAACCTGTGCCCAAGCTAATTGAAAAGTGCTGGTCTGAGGATGAGGTGGTAAGAGATACTAGTCATGCTGTTATTTTGTGAATTTGTAATAACAACTTGTAATCTTTCTCGTGTTATGCCAAAAATTACAATGCAGAATGAAACCTTCATGAACTGCTGTATAAATGCTTTTATTGACTGCTACAATAGCCATACAATGCCCACATAAGGTCTTGAGACACTTGCTTAAGTCTAAAAATGTTGCTAATTTATTGGTTTCAAACTGATACCGGATCCGAATGACATCACAACGCGATGCGGGGTATTTTGTACTGTAGTAGGACTGGACAACGTGCAACATTGCACGACATCGCATACCAACATCACATGTTACGTACATCCAATTCTTACATCAATGGTCAGTTTTTCTTACCTTCAATTTGGTACAGATATTATAGCACAAGGAGTTTAAGTCTTACTAAAACTTCACTGTTGATTAATGACACACACAACCATGTGTTTGAAGTAAATGCACTTTCGCTTTTGCTAAATAAAATATTATAGTACTGTAACGTCGCAAACACAAAGCTGTATATAAAACGAACCATCACAGCAACAACACAGGGATCCAGAAATGTAGTCAGTACACGTCTCTCTCCCCTTCAGTTTCAGTAGCACTTAAAGCTATCTCTGTAGTTCTTTAATTTTTAAAGAAAATTAACGTTATAGTTTTTAGGCTGTTGAACTATTTTCTTCCACCAATGATTAAATGTTTCTGTTTAGGTTTTGTTAATTTTGTGTTCTATGTCTGGAATTTTAAGGATCATTAGTTAGAATTAAAAGTTATAATGATGCATTGATTTAATACTGTTCTTTGTCTGGCTGGCACTACATGTGTGGTTAGAGAACATTAATCAACACCCTTTTGACTAATCAGATTTGAGATTTCGGCACTGCCCCATTATAAGAAATATAAATTGTGAATGAGCCTGCTAGAAAACCTAGATTATTTATGGTTTTTACCTTTGAAGGCAATACTTATTAACCTCTTATTCCCAGAATCTTTTTTGAAGTATCTGAAGTGCTTGTGAGAACAGGGTGATGCATGAAGATTTAATTGAATTTCCTATATTCAGGTTGAATTTCAGGCTAGTTTTATTAACCTTACATGTAGATGGATTTTTAGTGTGACACTTCACAATGGATAATTGGCTTTCTGTAATTTTTTTTCTGTTAAACAGTGATGTTAGTCTATAAAGGAACTGTTGTCCATTAAGATGCAAAACTTACACAGAAACATTAAACGTAGTTGTGTGATATAGAATTCAGAATATAAATTCATTGCTTATCTTCAGATTGCTCTTTATGAATAGTCTTCTGGATTAATAAGAATTAAATTCATATGATCTAATTAATTTACTGTTAGTTTAATTCTTTGATACAAATTACAAGGAAGCCAAGGATGCCGTCCTGCACTCTTTGAAGTCCAGATTTAATTAATTTTTTTTTTATTTTTTTGTACATGAAGATTAAATGCAAATGTGCATTTTAATGCACCTCTTCCAATTTATAATTTTTTTTTATTGCAGTTTTCTTTTTTGGTTTTGTTTACATTTGTCTAGCGATGCTGATTTTTAATAATTTCAGATTAGCTTCTTATTTGCATGTGTATGTTCTGTAGGATTTGCATGTGTATGTTCTGTATGGTATTTGATAAGTGTCTGTCCTATTTAACTGTTATGATTTATTTTTTTTTTATCCTTCCCGTCTATTCCCATATGTCACGCTTGCTAGATAAAATGGTTCTCAGATTTTTTTTTAAATGATTTTTCTTCAGGACGTCATTATCGCAGCGTTTAGGTTTTTCCCCGTTTTCCTTAATTTTCTCTGTGGTTTTCCCCATAGTGGCAGTTATGTAATAAGGATCAATGCAAAGAGCCAGTTCTGTGAAACATTTCCTGACAAAAGAACCCTGTTTCAGCCTGGCGCCTTGCAATTTGTTACTGCACTTGTGCTCCCTCTCCAGACCCTCCTCTTCTCTGTTGCCTAGCAACAGAGGGCTGGAGCTATCAAGACTGGGACAGAGTGATTCGTAGAGAAGATTGGTGGGTGATTTATTAGCTAGGCTGCGAGTCTGGTCGGCTCAAGCAGCTGAAATGGAGCCTTAAACTGTTAAACTGGAGCTGAGATAACGGAAGGCCGTAGCTGCGAAGGGCAGCAGTTATGCAGCATTGTAAGCTGCTGAGTAATGTGAATAACCCTTACTTCTATAAAGTATTGTTTTTGGTCATTATAAAAATCGTGTTCCGTTATACTCAGTTAAAGCAATATTTAAGATTGGCAGAGGAAGCTTATTATAGTGTCAAAATCTGACTAGCCGAGAAATGCAGACTGCTTTAGGCCAGCAGGCAGCCTCGTTTGATAGTCAAACCTGTTCATTTCATGCTCTGCATGCTCTTTAAATGCTCAGCATTGAAGGGCCTAATTACCTAGATTTATAGATTTCAGTCTATCAGTGTACACAGTGCTTTAAACTTGCTAAACACTGTTCAGCATGTGTTGGAGTAAATATATGTTGAAAAGCAATCCTATTGAAATTTCCAGAATATTATTTGTAAAATAAGTGATACTAGTATGGTTTTTGTATGCTTCTTTTTTTTCTTTATGGGGATGAAAATTTAAAATGGATATACATTTGGCATTTCCAAGTATAGCAGATTTTAATAGATTGAATATGGTACCTCAAAAGCACAGTTATAGCATTTTATTACTATTGCCCAAATTCACAATTCCTCTGAGCATAAAAATATTTATTAGAAAGCAAAGTACAGGACCAATCTGTTTTGCTGTCTTTCAGAATTTTGTCATTGAGATAAACATGTTACACTTGTCTCCTATTGTTTGCAGAAGTTTAAAATTTTAAATGTGGGCAGATAATTCTGCTTATAAAACTGGTTCTTATATTGCCGGTGGGGTTATTTAATATTTATTATCATTGATACCATTAATTGTGAATTGTTTAGAATTGTGATAATAAATTTCTTCTATGTACTAGAAAGCAACTAGAAACAAGTGTTTAGCAAAACTAAATTGAATTTTTTTACTGTAACAATTATGAACAAAACTGTATATGTACCTACAAATTATTTCCAAATTCGCTTCAATAAATTAGTAATGCATGCATCTGTTTTATATATAATTAATGCCGATTCCACAGAATTCAGATACATAACTAATATAGGTACATAAATCCTTACTGCACTTAAATGTGCTTCCAATTCATTTATAGTCCAGTTGAAATGAGTTGGTATATCTATGAATTAATGTTTCCCCAGCTTCTCCCAGTTTTGCAGATTGGCTTTGCCAAGGTTGACTTCAAAAGTGATAATTAGTCCAGTGTATTCTGGGTGAAATTAAGTCATAGGCTTTTAAAATAATTTCCATAATTTTTCTAAACACACGTTAGTTGGTGAGTCATTTTATGAATGAATGGTTTTGGTAGATGATTATGACAACTGTACACTATAAGATTGAATCTTAGACTAATGTGTATTTTACATAAATTTCCACTGCCTTTTTCTGTGTTTTTATTAACATCAGTCAGAATATAACTTTTTGGTCTTGTAGCATTTTGAATAGTTACATTTTCCAAATGTTATTTTTTTCTTGAATACATATGTGTTCCAGTCATTTGCTTAATTTGAACAAGCTGAATGACTATTAAATTAATCAACATGTGCAATTGCCATGTGCATTGATAGACTTTAAACTATTTGAGCTTCATTCATTTTATTAACCCAAAATGCCACCGTATTGCTTCCAGTTCTGAATAATTTATAAAGTCCAATGGTACAGGCATCCCACAGACTTACCATTGTTACAGATTATAGGTCCATGTCAGTTTTTCAGTGCAGCACTTCAATTCATAAGTTCTTGTTTTGCAAAAATTGCCCACTTCTGTGTGCAAGTTGCATGAAGTCCCTAATACTGCAGAATTGACTTTCTTCTTTCTGTTATTAGTAAGGTGTCTGGTGAACTGGCAGTTAAAAGTGGGTTTGAGAACTGTAACCGTATATTTGTGTCCTGAAAAAGAGCAGCATGCTCAGCTGTGCGGTCCTCTGCTCCACGCCAGGTTTTCAGTCTTGCCCTAGACCACAGGCTGCCTCGCAGAAGGATCACATGTAAAGCCTTCCCCTTTGTAGTGGAGGGGCAGAGAGTGACAAGCAAATTCTTGCTTGTAAAAGAAAAAAGCTGTTCACCTCTCAAGACTCTGGATTTTAACCTTGAATAAGTTTCCCTCTGCTTGGATATAAAAATTAGTGCCTTATTCTCTTTGGAGTTTACCTGTTTTTGTGGAGTTTCTTGGAGGAAACCTTTATCCAGGATTGCTGAGGGCTTGTGTCGAACAAGAAAGTAAATCTGACGAAGGTCTGGTCGGCTGTCTGTGAATGTTTTTTGCCTTTTCCGTTGCATGGGGCTATATTTTTATCTCTTAGTCTCTTAAAGGAACATAAATGTTGATTTAGATATTTCATTTGTCTTTATGTTTTGCCTTTCTGCTTTTCAAAATTCAGCTGTATATATTTATCTGTGGGGTATTACCACATTTGAGAATTTTTGTCCTGTTTTCGCTTGTACTTTTATCATATGACATGAGTTTGGCTTTTGTGTAATTTTATAAGGCTTAGTTTGTTCTGATGCCCATAAACAAAGTATATTAATTATTAACTGAAGTTGCTTTAATGATTTTTGTCACTTTTTCCTCCGTTATGGTTTTCCTGCAGATTTTCCCTTGATACAATTTCATCATATACATTGATTTTTGAGTGCGAATTTGAAGCTGCATTTTATTTTAAAGCGATGCAGTTTATATAGATAAGTTTGAATGCAATTTCATCGCTGTTAACTGTGTTTCTCCATTTCCTTTTCTTTATCAAAAAACAGAAACGGTTCATTAAAGGCCTAAGGCAGTACGGAAAGAACTTCTTCAGGATTCGGAAGGAACTGCTCCCCAACAAGGAAACGGTAAGGTCTACATTTCCAGCAGGAGTTCTGGGCTGTTTGTGCTTTACAATTTGAACGTGTTTTATGCAGCTTCCATGGAGACTTCCTGATTTTAAACAAAAAGAGAAGCGCGGCCACTATAAAGGGTCTCTGTTTTGGGCATGTTGGATAAATCATGTTGGATTAAACTGTAACCTTTGACCTGTAACAGATTTTTTTACGTTGGTGCCCTTTAAAGCTATTTCTGCCTCTCTGCAAACTTCCCGGCTGTTTTTAGTCTTCGAAACCCTTTCATTCATAGATCCACAGTGCAAATTTAGCTGAGCTTATCTCCTCTGAGCCTCTAAGGCATACACAGGGGCATTACAGTCATTTCACTGACAAGAATGTTAACTATCTTTTTTTTTTTTGCCTTAATGTGAGTCTTTAGTGTAACCTTGCCTGTATTTTTGATACTTTGTACTTTTCGACTGTTAGGATGTATCCGGTAAAGTCTAGAAAGACCCACATGTGTAAACAGATTGTCAGTGCTTGTTTCCTCAACATTAAGTAAACCTCATTCTGATTATAACAAATGTTATTTGAATGGATTTGTTGGATACTAGGGTTTCTTTTCTTTTTTTTGCTGACTTCTGAAAATGCATCTTAGACTCGTCAGCTGCCTGCAGGTCCCCAGCCCTGGGAGAGTTTCCACTTTTCCATTCTGTAGTAACTCGATTCCAGAGCACAGTGCGCACAGAGCATTTGAGGGTGGGAGATATTTCTCCGAGACCTGGCCTTTTGTTTTCAGGTGTCTTTCTTGTTTCCAGTATTGCTGTTTAAGTAGATGAAACCAAAATTTAAGCCGTGAATTAGGAATAACAATATCTTTAAATTTTATTACCTGATGGTAAGTTTAATTTTAAATGCATCATAGTGAGCTTGACCTTTGAAAATCTGCATCAGACTGAATGTAACATTGGTAGCATTAGTTATGGATTTTATATGAAAATAATATTGTACAATGTTTATTTCATTGTTATAACTCTTATATGTTATGATATGTTATCAGTACCTTCTGCAATCTCAACGTTATCTTGGATGAAAGTAACAAAATATGTAAACTGCCCATGATGTGGATGTATTTTAAAAATCCTATATAATTCCTGGGGTTATTTATCAATTGAATTCTTGTGAATCCCTTATTTTAAGGTTGCCACGCAGCCTAGCCTTTCGGCCAAAAAGTTCATTACCTGGGAATTCTTAATTAAATGGAAAATGAGGTTTAATTATATGTTGATTTTCAAGTTCTGTATAGAAGAGATGGATTGTTTCTCTGTCAGTGGTTTTTAAGTGCAGCTATTGTCACATTTTTCTGGTTGAGTAGGTTTAACACTCCAAACAAAACTTGTTTTCACTGCACATTACTGCACATTACTTTTAATGCTGAAATAACCATCCTTTAGGGCATATCATAAGTTGAGCTTTATTATTATTATTATTATTATTATTATTATTATTTGAGTACAGGCACAGGAAACCCTTTTGGTTTTATGAGGAGACTAGAGGGGACAGAAATAAATGGATAATTGTTAAAAATTAGCCTCTTGCTTCACAAATCTATCAGCTCAGCTATCTTAGTAACACAGAGCTCATTATGATTTTCTGCCTGATATTGAATTATAAATAGAAAGAAATGTCTTCAGCTCTGGTCATCGGGTGGCTTTTAAATATACGTAATTGTAATTGGTTTATTATATTGTTACATCATACAGACAGTGTGGTTTTTCATTTGTTGCATGAATCAGTGCCTGTAAATGACCCGAAGCATGTGATTATGCATGGACATATGTGTCTGCTGAGGCCTGACATCCCATTCAGGCTGACCCCAGCATGTGCTGTGCTTCCTGGAGATTTACAGCCTGTATTAGGTAAAGGATTTGGAAAACAAACTTTTGGCCAAAATTAACCTGTTAAACTTTTAAAAGATTTCTAGATTGTAACTTGTAAGATTCGACATCGACCTAAATTCATTTTTTAACAACCCAGTCTAATATTATTATTAACTGAAGCGAAATCTACATTACAGGAGTTCCCCAAAAATTTAGCTGGTTACCTTGACTCGCTAGACTTAGTTTTGATGACTGCTTATTCATTTGGTCTTACCCTTTGATCAGTTTATAGGGCGATAGAGGGACGATACCAAAATTAAAATTTAATAGCAATATCCCAGACGATGGGATCCTGGACGAGCCCACAATTTCTGTTACGAGCCCCAGTCTAGGGTTGGGGCGTAACAGCATGGAAGGGAAAGGGGAATGGGAATAAGGGAAACACAGGGTGTGGTGCACAAGGGAGCACACGTGGACAAAGGGGTGTATTTTTGTATTTTTCTGATTTTATTCACACGCGACAGACACAGAACAAATAAACCCGGTGCAAAAGGACTCGGGAATGATTATAGCCAAAATAACAAACAGAAAGCTCAACTACCGAACGCAACCCAAGACTAACTTAACTGTGTGCTAGAGAAATCAAAGAACAAAATCAACAAGTACTACACCTCACTCCCTACCCAAACAGCATACGCAAAAACCCCCAAAATAAATATCACAACCACTCCCTTCGCACCTAACAAACACACAGAACATACACAGGGCAAAACGTCAGAATTCAAGGGCCGTGTGAAGACGTAAACCAAAAAGCAAACAAACCAGTACAGAAAAGGGCAAAGCGAATAATCGTAAACCAATAAACTGAAACCGTCATACACAATAATCCAATCAAAGAAAGCAAACCAACAATAATCCAAATATGAGCAGAGCTCCCGAAGTTTCTTGCTGTCCGGCTTTTCACCTTGGCCGGATGGAAGTGACGGACGGTCTTGCGGGGAGTCGTGGGCGGGGTCCGGACGGGGAGGCGGAGCAAGGGCCGAACGGAGCGGACCTGCAGTGGGCGGAGCTGGATAAAGAGCAGCGCGTAACAACTAATACTCGAGTAAATCCATGTCTGATATTAATAATTTTGTTGGTCAGTAATTCATTGTGACCTGATTCCTGTAGTTTTGTCCAAACTAGTTGTCCTGCTATCATGCACTAACATATAATATGGCAATATTTATCAAATGTTTTAGTGCCGTGTTTTTGTTAGTTCTCCTGTGTTTCATAGAACTTCAACTTTATACAAATTCAACTTATAACCTTGTGACCTGTGGATTTTTTTTACTTTGCGTAGCTTATAACGTCATAGATGTTTCCAGTGCAAAAAAGATAGTGCAGTCAATCTTCATGGAACCCTAAAGTTGTTTGCAGGGGACCTGGAGCCTTTCCCAGACAACACAAGAGGTTCACTCTGGATGGTATGCCAGCCCACTGCAGTAATATACACTCGCTGAGTCTATGGGCATTTTAGAGATTCCACTTAGCCTATCTGTGTGTCTATGGGCTATAAGACAAACGTGCAAACTCCCCACACCCAGTGAATGCTACCCACTGAGCCACCACGCCACCCAAACACTGAACAGTCTGCTTCAGCCACATCTGGATCTAGATCCTAAGTACAATGTGTAGGTTGAACTGAAATAGCAGCTTTCAGTCTGCTAACCACGCCAGGGAGAAGCCCTGGCTAACAACAGGATTAAGTTTATTTCCGTTTTTCCCTGCCTCATGCGGGAGGGGAATCTGAATAGCGGAATTATGAAGGACAAGATGAGGGAGAAGTGGCAGGATGAGGCACAGAAAGAGCCCTTTGCTGTTCTGTATGGAGCAAAAAGAATCCTAACACTTTCCACATGCTGGGCTCATGACCTCTGGAGTGGCTGCCCTCCCTTGGCTGGAGTTCCTGCAAGACATCCTGGGCCCAGGCCTTGATAGGAGCATCATGGTAATGGATCCCCTGGGCTGACAGCCAGGCCTGCTCTGGCCATCCCTCCCCTGGCAGCCAGGCCTGCTCTGCCTGCTCTGGCCATCTCTCCCCTGGCAGCCAGGCCTGCTCTGCCTGCTCTGGCCATCCTTCCCCTGGCAGCCAGGCCTGCTCTGCCTGCTCTGGCCATCCTTCCCCTGGCAGCCAGGCCTGCTCTGCCTGCTCTGGCCATCCCTCCCCTGGCAGCCAGGCCTGCTCTGCCTGCTCTTGCCACCCCTGCCCTGGCCATCCTTCCCGTGGCAGCCAGGCCTGCTCTGCCTACTCTGGCCATCCCTCCCCTGGCAGCCAGGCCTGCTCTGGCCATCCCTGCCCTGATTAGCTTTGTTTCCAGTGCTGCTCTCGGCCTCCACGAGGGGCTGTGCCAAGTGTAAGTTCCCACTGCTGTGTAAACACACCAGGGCTGACTGGCTCACAGGAATGCCTTTATATAAAAGTGAAATGGGGTGGGGAGGGGGTTAAGGCTCCACTGATTTCCTGTATTTTGCAATTTTGACAAATTCAAACCAGTCCCCCAGTGTAGAGCCTAGCCTTTTCTCACCAAGTCAGCTTTGTAATGCCTGTAATAATCTGTTTTGAACTATAATCTTTTTGTGTTCGATATCCTAAATATTTGTTACAGTGCAGGAGCTATTGCCTGATGAACAAAGTTTATGATTCGGTATAGGGCAGTTATGGTTTAAAGTCAGGGTATTTGGCTGCTTTCTCTGTGCCTCCTTAAAAATAGTCCTTCCGAGGCTAAGATGTAGGGGTCTGCTCCAGCTACAGACATCTTAGGAAAAAATTCTCTTTGTTGAACTGCTGTTGCAGTGAGGAAGGGAGATGCAGCTGAAGGAGAGCGTGTCCGAAACGCAGTGGGGCCGAGGCAATCGCAGCTACAGCTTGATGTTGTTTCTTAGTGAAACATCTTCAGATTGCAAATCCGAGACGCGTTTGAGAGGCTGGGCCGTCTGCCTGCCTCAGGCCCTGTCATTTTCTTGGCTGAAATGGCAGAGATTATAGCATTTTCCGAACAACCATGTAACAGATGTTTGCCTGAGTACAAGCTGTACAAACGTCAAATATAATTCATGGCTGCCTCCCCGTTCCTGTAGCCAGCACCCTGAAGCAGCCTGTGCTTATAAATATTTTGTTTCAGTCATTAATTTAAACTGCTACAAGGGTCCCTTGTCCTCATCTGGCAGCAGCTGGTGTGAGCTAACAGAGTAGGTTCATTATCATTACTACTGACCATGTGGACAGTTTAAAACTACTTGCATCTTTTTGCACAAAAATAATTGTGATAATGGAAATGTTTAACATTTTCAGTTTTCCGTGGGACAATAGGAGGTGCTTACTATTGAATTTGTTGACTTATCTCACTTCTACAGGCCTAAAAATAGCAGTAATGTAATAGGCTCTTATAATGTGCAATATGGTGTTAGAGCTTTTCTTGTCCTCCTTACCACGGGCAGTCTGCTGATGGCCATTTTATGGTAGGTCTGGTCTGTCAGCAGGAAGCGGCTGATTTTTCTCCCCATTCGCAGCCCCTGTTGCCGAAGTGCCTTTGCTGCATTGCACTCTCTCTCCCTGGCAGAACTGCTTACTACTGGGAAAAGCGCTGCTGATTCTACAAGCTTTGCATCTTTGACCTGTAAAATAAGAGCTTATGTACTTTTCTAACGCAAATACACAGCACAGCAGTGATCATCCTATTTAATATCCTTTCCTAACATAAGATGAAACCCAGCGTGTGGGGGTTGCTTGTTAGGTTGGGAATGTGTTTGTTGGTAAATCAAATTAATATTCATGTGTATTCATTAGATATGGGAACATACTATAGATATACCAACATTATTATTATTTTTTTTAATATGTATTTGCTTGTTTTACCTATATCAACATTTTTATTGTCATTAAATGGGGAAAAATTTGCCGGAAGTATAAAAGTTGCCCAACAATTGAGATTTTAGTTGTAGCGTGAGACTGACTAGTGCTTCATTCTAACTGTTCATTTTGTGCACTGCATTTTCACTTATTAGTGGCTGAGTTACATAAAGAGATTGATATTTTTAGGTGATACAGCTAAAAGGTGATGTTGATGGTTAGATATCTGCAAAGACTTAATTGTTTATAAAGTGAAGCTGATTTGATATATTGAGCTTGATTTTTTTTTTTGTGTACGACCTGTAACTAGTATGTTTTCCTCAAACCTTTACATTCCCATGTCTTATTTGCTGAGAGCTGGGAAATTCAATATTTGCTCCATGGTCTCAGGCCTATCAGGTCACAGAGCCAGGCGCCGACTTTCTGCCGTTTTGCTGCCAAGTTTTCAGCCTGTAGTTTCTGGCTTTTACTGCCAGGAAAAGTTGTCACCCTGATCTCACCAGGCTGTGTTTAAAGACCAGTCCAAAGAGCAAGACAGTTTTACTTCCCCTGGAGGTTTGTCCATGTTCAGCTTCAGAAAACATATCTCTGCCACTTTGATTTTTGAGGGCTGTCTAGCTTTCCTTGTGTGATTGTGCGTTTGGGGTGTGTATACGTGTATATAGATTCTGCTTCTACCCCCATTATTACTGAGATTTGCTGCAGAAATGATATAGAGAGAGACAGAGCGAATATAAAGATATATTTAGAATGAGGGAGATGACCACTGTCGCTTTGCTCAGTCTGATCTCATCCTCCATTGGGCGAATGACCCAGATGCCTGTTGCTTAATGTGCAGTGTAATTAACTCTAAAATGAGGAGTATTTTGAGATGTCCTTTAATAAAAATACTCTTTAGAACTAATTTGGATATTACTATTTTGACTTTCCTTTTTTTTTTTTTTTTTGGTTTCCATTGACAGACTTTTTTTAAGTTTATTTTTTCCATCACTGCTTATATCACTGGCAAACTGTGGCTAAAGGAGTATGATTTTGAATTGAATTCCTCTGCGATTTTAGTGAGTATGAATGCTCAAGAGGGTTATGGGTTAAAGGAAAGGTAAAATATGTTGAAGTACCTGCAACAGCAGAAGATGAAATGTTGCACAAGTTCTTAGACCCCCAAACTGCTTTATTATGGGGGCAGCGTTTGCAGCTTTGTTAATGTCTGTGTTTTAGCTGTACACCAGGCATTAATTTCCATGGAATTTTGGGGATGGCTTATAGATTACATATAAACCACAGTTGGGGAGAAGTTGGAGAGTATAGAAAAAATCCTCACTTTTTTTTTTTTTTTAACACGTGATAATCTTCAAATGGAACAGCCATTAAAAATGTTCTCCTCTGACAGTAAAAATGTTAAAAATATTGTCAAATAACATTGCCTTTAAAAAATACCATATTCTACGGTATAATGACTGGACAGTATGAAGAATTAGATACCACCCAAGCCTAATCTTAACCCAGCTGACTCTCGTGGTCTTTGCGATGTAAAATTGAAAATATATTTCATATCACCAAGCCCTACTTTGTATGGGCAGTCCCCATATGAAGTCACCAGGTCTGAAGATGGCGTTGCACGGTCATATAAAGACCAATGAGTATAAGACCATTTTATAGTATAGACCACATGCACCCTGTGCTAGTCCCTCGGGATATTCCATATTACGGTATAGACCACATGCACCCTGTGCTAGTCCCTCGGGATATTCCATATTACGGTATAGACCATATGCACCCTGTGCTAGTCCCTCGGGATATTCCATATTACGGTATAGACCATATGCACCCTGTGCTAGTCCCTCGGGATATTCCATATTACGGTATAGACCATATGCACCCTGTGCTAGTCCCTCGGGATATTCCCATATTCCATATTACGGTATAGACCATATGCACCCTGTGCTAGTCCCTCGGGATATTCCCATATTCCATATTACGGTATAGACCATATGCACCCTGTGCTAGTCCCTCGGGATATTCCATATTATGGTATAGACCATATGCACCCTGTGCTAGTCCCTCAGGATATTCCATATTATGGTATAGACCATATGCACCCTGTGCTAGTCCCTCAGGATATTCCACATTCCATATTACAGTATAGACCACATGCACCCTGTGCTAGTTCCTCAGGATATTCCACATTCCATATTACAGTATAGACCACATGCACCCTGTACTAGTCCCTCTGTATATTCCCATATTCCATATTACGGTATAGACCATATGCACCCTGTGCTAGTCCCTCAGTATATTCCCATATTCCATATTACTGTATAGACCACATGCGCCCTGTGCTAGTCCCTCGGGATATTCCACATTCCATATTACAGTATAGACCACATGCACCCTGTGCTAGTTCCTCAGGATATTCCCATATTCCATATTACAGTATAGACCACATGCACCCTGTACTAGTCCCTCGGGATATTTCCATATTACGGTATAGACCATGTGCACCCTGTGCTAGTCTCTCGGTATATTCCCATATTCCTTATTACTGTATAGACCACATGCGCCCTGTGCTAGTCCCTCGGGATATTCCATATTACAGTATAGACCACATGCGCCCTGTGCTAGTTCCTCAGGATATTCCACATTCCATATTACAGTATAGACCACATGCACCCTGTGCTAGTTCCTCAGGATATTCCACATTCCATATTACAGTATAGACCACATGCACCCTGTACTAGTCCCTCGGTATATTCCCATATTCCATATTACGGTATAGACCATATGCACCCTGTGCTAGTCTCTCGGGATATTCCCATATTACAATATAGACCACATGCACCCTGTGCTAGTTCCTCGGTATATTCCACATTCCATATTACAGTATAGACCACATGCACCCTGTGCTAGTTCCTCAGGATATTCCACATTCCATATTACAGTATAGACCATATGCACCCTGTGCTAGTCCCTCGGGATATTCCCACATTCCATATTACTGTATAGACCACATGCGCCCTGTGCTAGTCCCTCGGGATATTCCACATTCCATATTACAGTATAGACCACATGCGCCCTGTGCTAGTCCCTCGGGATATTCCACATTCCATATTACAGTATAGACCACATGCACCCTGTACTAGTCCCTCGGTATATTCCCATATTCCATATTACGGTATAGACCATATGCACCCTGTGCTAGTCTCTCGGGATATTCCCATATTACAATATAGACCACATGCACCCTGTGCTAGTTCCTCGGTATATTCCACATTCCATATTACAGTATAGACCATATGCACCCTGTGCTAGTCCCTCGGGATATTCCCACATTCCATATTACTGTATAGACCACATGCGCCCTGTGCTAGTCCCTCGGGATATTCCACATTCCATATTACAGTATAGACCACATGCGCCCTGTGCTAGTTCCTCAGGATATTCCACATTCCATATTACAGTATAGACCACATGCACCCTGTGCTAGTTCCTCAGGATATTCCACATTCCATATTACAGTATAGACCACATGCACCCTGTGCTAGTTCCTCAGGATATTACCAAATTCCACAATGATAATTGTCTCATAAACGCTGCTAAACAAATTGAAAAGTTCCCCAGTCACCAGATGTAAACAGCATTGAACCGTTCTCCATATCCATCCCACAAAGAATGGTGGCTTCTCTTAAAGTATGGTTCAATAAAGTGATCAATATACTAATACACACAGAATGTGTACATCAGTACTCCAAGAATTGTCGCTGTTCTGAAGGCAAAGGGTGGCCCTGCTCCTTATTTGGTCGTAGATATTAAAATAGGCTGTTGTTAGGTTTTACGTTATTTTGTGCCCTCCATATATTGAGTTAGAAGCATGTCTGTGAAGAGAATTTTTTGTGGCAAATTAGTGTTTCAGATGAAAATGAGGCTGAAGTTGCAGAATGCAGCTTCACTTCTGTGAAATGTTTTTCATACATCCTGGAATAATTTCATTTGTCATTTCTTGAAAATGTATTATGGCGACTGATTAGTACTGGGTTGCAGCTTCCATCCCTGAATTTTCTTTCTCCATTTGGCAATTTGCATGTTTTCACTGTGAGCCTGTTTCCTTTAATTTCCTCACACAGTCCAAAAACGTGTGGTTTGGTGAACTGACATCTTGAAGCTGGCCATAGTGTGTATGTGTGTGTGTGTAGCCTGCAGTAGACTCCTGTCACATCTAGGGTGTTACCCCCTTAATGGCCTGGGCATTCTGGGATATGCTCCAGGCTCACTGGACACAGTAGAAGATGGAGGGATGGATGGAAAAACACCATAAAAGAACGGGTTAAAAGCGGCATTAAATACAGTCGGTATATCTGGGGTTTGTCAGACTATGTTTTACCTCAGTAGTCGTTTTTTTCTTCCATTGCGATGGAGTGTATATTTAGAGTGAGAAAGGAGTTAAGTTAGTGCTCTTGGCCTAAAATGAAATGCATGTGCTATACAGTCATGGTTTGTAGGTGAGTAAACATTTGGCACCTCGACTCACAGCAAAGAATGGTTGGCAAAAATACATTTACACATAAGATCAGCTATTATAATGGACAAACTGACCTAAAAGGGGGAGGCCATTTGAGAAACATGGATTTTGAAATAATACCGTTTAGGGTTGGTAGTCATGTGGGTTCCGCAAAGTAGGAGTTTTAGTGTGTACTGTCAGAAAAGGAAATATCTGTGTTTGTGTGTGTCTGTTTTAGCTTTAATCTTTTGGTTTGGTCACTGCCTTTTGTTTGCTGGATTTATACGGCCTTGCCTGAGCTATTGTGCTGTGAATGTTTGATTAAACCTCAATTCCCTGGCAGCAGAGGGGGCAGAAGCCATTACTCTCCCCAGTTGTCGTACTGGGCCTCCACCCCATGTGCCCTTTTGTTTGCGTTCACGCTCCTGCCACCCAGTCTAGCCATCAAAGCACTGATCCTAATACCCCTATAGTCACTCTGCCTCATCGCTTAATCCTCCAGCAGACAGGCCTGTAGCCGCCACACTGGTCTCCCAGTAAAGCCCGGAGTGGAGCTTCATTTAATCCGCTTTATCCTTGCCCTGGTGTCGGCGGTTCCCCTCACACTCATTTTAGTCACAGCAAAAAGCGAAACCGGTTTTTCCAGGCAACAATGCTGTTTGTTTTTTTTTCTTCAGTCTCTGCAGTGAGATTGTCTTCATTTGAATTGTAGGTTAGTTGCTCGTCAGGGGTTTGTAGAGTCATTGTAAGGACTCTGTTTAACTACTTCAGCACATAACAGGACTGGCATTAAGATTGTGGCTTGAAATTGAGTTATAGTTGTTGAGGCAAAATGAACCGTTACTTCATTTACAAATATTTTATGTGTCTTTATTATAATTCTTGCTTAGATGTCTACTCTGTGCAGTTTTGTTCCCATGTTTGAGTGTGGGTAATTGAAGGTGTATGTTGTTCTTGCAGGGCGAGTTGATTACGTTCTATTACTACTGGAAGAAGACCCCGGAGGCTGCAGGGTCACGGGCTCATCGTCGACATCGCAGGCAGCCCATTTTCCGCAGGATCAAGACGCGCACGGCTTCCACTCCCGTCAACACTCCCTCCCGGCCCCCATCCAGCGAGTTCTGTACGTCTCCGTTTATTTCGTGTTTAAATATATTCTGATGTGACGCTCATATTTACGTAAAATACTCATTTTGAGTATTATTACACTAAATGGCCAAAAGAATGTGGGCACCCTGTTTTGGTTGGAAGAATTACCTAATTAATCCTCACCCATTGCTGTCAGAGGTGTGTAATTTAGCACACAGCCATCTCCACCAACAGCCGAATGAGTGGTCATGCAGAAGAGGTTAGTTACTTTAAACTTGGCTCAGTCGAGTAATGCCACATTTCCAGCGAGTCAGCTTGCCAAATTTCTGCCCCACCAGAGCTGCCCTGCACAACCGCAAGTAAAGTGATTAAGTAGAAACATCTGGAAATATGTTCAGTTGTGGAGTAGAAGGCCACACAAGCTCACAGAAAGGGACTCAATCACCCAGCATCAATACCCAACCTGAACGGCTGCAAACCCACCAGCAATGTCCCAGCATCTAAGTGCAAATCCTTCCCATAATATACCCTACTATAGCAACAGAATTCATATTAATACACTTAGTTTTGCAATGAGATATTGGACAAGCTTCCATCCACATACTTTTGGCCATATAGTGTTTTTTTTAATTAAAAGACTTTTCTCTGGGCAGGATGGCAGATGCTGCATGACAGGAAGGATTGGGGGACATTAGCTACAGGAGTAGATTGGTTTACCAGAACTGTGAGGAAAAATGAAAAATAAAACCAGTCTTTTAGTGTTAGCACGAGTGAAAACCTGGGAATACAATAAGGTTTCAGACTTTGATCCTGGGTGTGTTTTCTGGGCCTGAGGGGTGGAATAAAACAGAACTTCCTCTTATAGTTGGCAGGTACTTGCCTGTTTTGCTTCCTGCTTAAATATCCCTTTATATTTCTAAAGGCACAGCGATTGAGATTGCCAGTCTATTTCATATGGTATACAATATCTAGCTGTCATGTGGAGCAGATTTTCTGAATTAGATTAGATTCAACTTTGTCATTGCTCGAAGTACAAATACCTGGACAATGAAATGCAGTTTTGCATCTAATCTGAAAGTACAAAATAGTGCAAAAATGCTAAGGGCTGTAAAATATATAAATGTGTGATAAATTCTGAAACTGCCAGTAACAACACGTGTCAAAATGCAGTGCTCTGATTTTTAAATGCTACTTTTTTCTTTTAGTGGATCTCAGCTCAGCCAGTGAGGATGACTTTGACAGTGAGGACAGCGAGCAGGAGCTGAAGGGCTACGCCTGCCGGCACTGCTTCACCACCAGTGAGCTCTCACCTCCCCAGCTCCTCATCAGTACTGTCTCTCTCAAGCCACCACCCTTAGTCATACTTAGATCCTCTTAGGCGTTTAAAAAATTTTCTGCTGCTACTATTTTTTTGTGTGTAATTTGTTCAGCAGGAACATATTCTGAGCAGTAGATGATTCAGTGGCTTATTTGGTTAGCACTCTGGTCTCTCGCTCTCTAGGTTGTGAGTTTGATTGTTACCCTGCCTCTGCTTGGATGGAGTTTGCACGTTATTTAGTATTTGGTACAGAGTCTACACAGCTGTCGGTAACGCCATTGGCTCCGGTTGGGCCCTGTCGGTAACGCCATTGGCTCCGGTTGGGCCCTGTCGGTAACGCCATTGGCTCCGGTTGGGCCCTGTCGGTAACGCCATTGGCTCCGGTTGGGCCCTGTCGGTAACGCCATTGGCTCCGTTTGGGCCCTGTCGGTAACGCCATTGGCTCCGGTTGGGCCCTGTCGGTAACGCCATTGGCTCCGGTTGGGCCCTGTCGGTAACGCCATTGGCTCCGGTTGGGCCCTGTCGGTAACGCCATTGGCTCCGGTTGGGCCCTGTCGGTAACGCCATTGGCTCCGGTTGGGCCCTGTCGGTAACGCCATTGCCTCCTCAGCCTCGAAGGACTGGCACCACGGGGGCCGCGAGAACATCCTGCTCTGCACAGACTGCCGGCTGCACTTCAAGAAGTACGGGGAGCTGCCGCCCATCGAGAAGCCGGTCGACCCACCGCCGTTTATGTTCAAGCCCGTGAAGGAGGAGGAGGATGGGCCCGGCGGAAAGCACAGCATGAGGACGCGACGGAGCCGGGGCTCGGTATGCCGGGGGAGGGGGTCGCCACTAATCTGTTTCAAACAATTTCAAAATTCTGTGGTAATCTATTTTACTGTGGTATCGCCCAAGCCTAGACTAATAACTTTTAAACTGTCGATAAAAATTTAGATGTTTCACTATACTACTTATGTTTGTGGTTGTTCGCAATACATCTGCCCTCTCCTGGTCGGGTGGAGTATCGCTGCTGTATACGTGTACCGGCCTGACCGTCGGCATCCACAGCCAAATGTAATATGAACATAAGCCTGACTAATTTAGCTAAATTTAACAGGAGTGTCGTTAGTACAGTGGCCTGAAATTGGGACCTTTAGTGAAGGTGGAATGTTCTGTTGCTTCCTTTAGAAATGTTATTTTTCACTTTTGTTTAGATGTCAACTCTGAGAAGTGGTCGTAAGAAACAGACTTCCAGTCCCGATGGGAGAGCGTCACCCACAAACGAAGACCTGAGGTCCGGTGGCAGGACGTCCCCCAGTGCCGCCAGCACCTCAAGCACTGACAGCAAGACAGACTCCATGAAGAAGCCCATCAAGGTGCCGCGTCCCTCAGCTCTTAGCTGTCCCACCCTAGAACAAATTACCATCCATTCCAGTCCATCGGTGGCTGCATTGTGCTTTTTCCCGTTAACTGTCGCATCGTCTTGTATGTCGTGTTGGTATGTTTCCATTTGAGGACGTTGCGGAAGATAGTTACAGAACTTTGCACTGAATGGGTGGTTGTTGTCCACAGAAGATTAAAGAAGAGGCGTCTTCCCCAATGAAAAGTTCCAAACGGCAGCGAGAGAAAGGTGCTTCAGATACAGAGGAGACTGAGAGGGCAACAGCAAAGAAATCAAAGACTCAGGTGAGACGTCAAAAAACGTCAAAATAATTGTAATTCAAATTGTTGTCAATAAATCTATGAGGATTGTGGGATAACATTTTAATGAATGCTAACCTGGTGGGTCAGACCAAAACAATGGGGGGTGTTTCATGAAGCAGGATTTCTCAGTTATCCAGGTTAACTTAAGATAGAAGCCATGATTTTTCAGTAAGCGTTTAGGTAAGGAGCGTTCCTATTGGACAATCGTAAGTTGTAGCTTAAGTTAATCCTGCTAACTGAGAAGTCCTGCTTGGTGGAACACCCCCCCAGGATGAGAGTAGGAGGTTTTGTTCATGCCGCCTCCTTGTTCTCCTAGGAGTTAAGCCGTCCAGATTCCTTGTCGGAAGGCGAGGCCGAGGGTGAGGGTGAGAGCTCAGACAGCCGCAGCGTGAACGACGAGGGCAGCAGCGACCCCAAAGACATCGACCAGGACAATCGCAGCTCGTCGCCCAGCATCCCCTCCCCGCGGGACAACGAGAGCGACTCCGACTCCTCTGCCCAGCAGCAGCTTCTGCAGGCTCAGCACCCTCCTGTCATCCAGGCCCCGGCTGGATCCCTGCAGGCAGCCCCCGCGCAGGCCCAGCTCCTGCAGCTCCCCCCTGTTAATCCTTCCTCCCAGCCGGTTTTGACATCTAACCCCCAGACCTCCATGCCGCCTCAGCAACCCCAGGTAGCTCCGCACTCCCTGATCCAGGCCGGCCCCCCCCTGCGCCCACAGAGGCTGTCCTCCCCTGATTCGCCGCTGCAGGGCCTGTCTCAGGGCTCTTCCCTGTGTCAGCCAGGTCTACAGCCTATCCAGGCACCACTGCACAGCCAGCTGCAGTCCATGCCGCACCCACTGCAGCCTGGTCCCTCCCATTTGCCTCACCCACTGCCCCCCCAGTCCTTCCCCTTGTCCTCTCAGTCGCAGGTTCCTCCCCAGCTGCCCCCAGCCCTCCCCGGCCAGCCTCCCATCACAGGGCATTCTCAGCAGCTCTCTCCGCACATGCTGCATTCCCAGGCGCAGTGCTCCGCGCCGGGCCCAGCCCAGCCCCCCCGAGAGCAGCCGCTGCCGCCGACGCCCATGTCCATGCCTCACATCAAGCCTCCCCCAACCACTCCCATCCCGCAGATCTCCACCCCACAATCCCATAAGCACCCTCCAAACCTGTCTGCACCGCCTTTCCCGCAGATGCCCTCAAATCTCCCCCCGCCGCCAGCCCTCAAGCCCCTCAGCTCGCTGTCTACGCACCACCCGCCGTCAAGCCACCCACCGCCGCTGCAGCTCATGTCCCAGAGCCAGCAGCTGCAGCCCCCTGCTGCTCAACCCCCTGTGCTCACACAGTCCCAAAGTCTATCCTCCAGCAGCCTCCCCCCTCCCCCGGTTCCTCCTCTGCCTTCCTCAGCATCCTCCACCTACCCTATCCCCTCTCAGCCTACCTTCTCCACACACCCCTTCATCCCCAGTGGGCCGCCTTCCTCCGCTCCTCCCTCTTCCTCGGCTTCCATGCCCAGCCTGCAGCCCCCACCGTCGTCTTTGGCCACGCCTCTGTCGGGCAGCTCGTCTGCGGGGGCCCCTCCCGTGCAGATCAAGGAGGAACCGCTTGATGAGTCAGAAGAGCCCGATAGCCCACCGCCTCCACCACGGAGTCCCTCCCCCGAGCCCACCGTCGTCAACACGCCCAGCCACGCCAGTCAGTCAGCACGGTATGTACCGGCGACGCACCTGCCAGTGTTTAAGAAGTCCACCTTACTTCCCCACAGAAGAAGCAGTGAGATATTAAAGGAGCAGTTTACCCCAAAATCGTATAAGATATGTTTTAGAGGGGCTTTCGAGCTATATATCCATCAAGGTTATTCTACTGGGAGTTGCCTAGATACCAGCGCTCTTTAAAACGCATCTTTTTCAGTTTTGGAGTGAACTCCCCTATTTAAGCTTAAGCTGAAAAATGTGCAATGTGACATGTTTTTTCAGTTTACGTATCTGGAATAAATATCATTCAGTTCTTATCGCTGCTGATAAAGATCAATTTGATAAACTCCGTCGATAATTTGAAATTTAATTTTAAAACCGAACCTAATAATCAGAGCGAGTGCTTTTTTTGGCTGCACATTAGGACCCTGTCTGTTTGTCGACTTGACTTTAAATGCTTGCATAAGCATGGAAAAATCCTTCAGTAATCTGCTGTCTGGGAGCGGACTGAAAAAACAAATGATCTGATTGCTGATTCTTAGTGATGGATTAGTTACCTTATTACAGCAATTCTCCATCACGGTGCCCGTGTTTAGTCTCGCCTGTTATGCTGTTAATTCAAAGTCCTGTAAAGGCTGTTTATGGACACCAATGAGCCCATCCGAGCTGAAAGACCTGTCACACTGGCAGCCCTGCACACTTCCAGGATTTGCCTTTCAAACCCCCCCCCCCTGAAAAAATTAAAGAAAATCTGACTATCTTAAATCATAGAATATTCAGACACAAAGATTTTAGTTATTACTACATAAGAATTTTGTAAAATGCATCATCCATTTCGAGTGTGTGGTTAATGTGCTTTTCAGAAGCCTCATACTGTACTTTTTAAGCATAATATTCATCTTAATAAATAGGAAATTTCTCATGTAAACTTTGTTTTTTCTAACCCCAAGGTTCTACAAACACCTGGACAGAGGGTATAACTCCTGTGCCAGGACAGACTGCTACTTCACTCCCCTGGCTGCTTCCAAGCTGGCCAAGAAGAGGGAGGAGACGCTGGAGAAGGCCAAGCGAGAGGCAGAACAGAAAGCTCGAGAGGAAAAGGAGCGAGAGAAGGAGCGGGAGAAGGAAAAGGAGCGAGAGAGGGAACGGGAGCGCGAGCGGGAAGACAGAGTGGCGGTAAGACACGTTTACATACCAACTTAGGAGGTTTCTCTAGCTCATTGTGACGGAAGGATCAGCAGCGTTAATCGTTCCTGGAGTTGAAAGATGATGGAGATAAGATTCATGAAGTGTTACTTTTTAAGTGTTTAATAATGCGCGTCCTGATCAATGTGTCCCTGGGTCAACAAGGGAGGGGCTTGCATTTCACTGCTTTAACCAATCACAGTCTTCTTTGTATGACATCACCACATTAGTTAAAACCATTTTGGTTCTGTTAAGTGGCAAGGTGCACAGATTTTTAGGTACCTGTTTTGTTGTATATGCCTTTTGTTAAGGGGCATGTCATAGATAAACATAGACAAAACAAAATATGCTCACCTGCGTTCATAGTGGGGTACCGCAGGGTTCAATTTTAGGACCCACTATTGTTCCTAATTTACATAAATGATATAGACACCAATATATACAGAAACTGGTGAAATTTGCAGATGACACCAAGGTGGGTGGTGTAGCAGATACTGAACTAGCGGCTCAGCAGCTACAGCGGGATCTTGATTTAATTAGTGACTGGGAAATAAAGGTAGCTGATTGAGAAAGACCTTGTTGTGTATGTTGATGCTTCCATGTCTCATTCTCGCCAGTGCGGGGAAGCAATAAAAAAGGCCAATAGGATGTTGGGGTATATCTCCAGGTGTGTGGAGTTTAAGTCAAGGGAGGTAATGCTAAGATTATACAATTCCTTGGTGAGACCTCAACTAGAATATTGTGTGCAGGTTTGGTCACCATATCTTAAAAAGGACATTGCGGCCTTAGAAAAGGTGCAGCGTAGGGCCACAAGAATGATTCCTGGTCTTAGAGGAATGTCATACGAGGAAAGGTTAGTTGAGCTAAATCTGTTCAGCCTCAAGCAAAGGAGACTGAGGGGGGACATGATCCAGGTCTAGATTCTAACAGGTTTGGATGCTGTTCAACCAAATAGTTACTTCAGCATTAGTTCAAATACAAGAACTCGTGGCCATAGGTGGAAATTAGCGGGAGAATATTTCAAACTGGATTTAAGGAAGCACTTCTTTACACAGCGTGTAGTCAGAGTATGGAAAAGTCTTCCTGATAACATAGTGCAAGCTGAATCCTTGGGTTCCTTTAAATCGGAGCTAGATAAGATTTTAACAACTCTGAGCTATTAGTTAAGTTCTCCCCAAGCGAGCTCAATGGGCCGAATGGCCTCCTCTCGTTTGTATAGTTCTTATGTTCTAAAGGCGGCATGGAGCAGTGTAAGGGTGTGTCCTTATTTCATGATGAGGAGGATGATGATGATAATAAGGTTTGAACCAATAACCTTCCACTCACAAGCACAGAGGCTTAGCTTTTTGAGCCACACACTGACCTGATAGTTGGACACCTAGAAGCCTTGACTTAGAAAATGAGGAAAAAACAGACCAATGTGGTGATGTCATATTGTCATGTGAAGACTGTGACTGGTAGAAGTGAAACACAAGTCCCTCCCTTGTTGACTTAGGAGCACGTTGAACTAAGTTCAGGAAGTCCGTTTACTGATGAGATGCTTTGCTTGCCCTGAGTAGTGTTTTTAATATGCTCCTCTCTCCATGCCTTTGCAGAAGTGCTCCAGCACTTCCCATGAGGGTCGGATGAACGAGCCCCAGATGGTGGGCCCCGCCCACATGCGTCCATCCTTCGAGCCCCCGACCACCATAGCCACCGTGCCGCCCTACATCGGGCCAGACACCCCCGCGCTGCGCACGCTCAGCGAGTACGCCCGGCCGCACGTCATGTCGCCCACGAACCGCAACCACCCCTTCTTCGTGTCTCTGAACCCCGCCGACCCGCTGCTGGCGTACCACATGCCGGGCCTGTACAGCGCCGAACCGGCCCTCCGTGAGCGGGAACTGAGGGAGCGCGAGATGCGCGAGAGGGAGATCCGCGAGCGGGAGCTGCGGGAGCGCATGAAGCCTGGCTTTGAGGTCAAGCCGCCTGAACTGGACGGCCTGCACCCCGGCGCCAACCCCATGGAGCACTTTGCGCGGCACGGTGCGCTGACACTGCCGCCCATGGCTGGCCCCCACCCTTTCGCCTCCTTCCACCCGGGCCTCAATCCCCTGGAGCGGGAACGGCTGGCGCTGGCCGGACCCCAGCTGCGGCCCGAGATGAGCTACCCGGAGCGGCTGGCAGCCGAGCGACTTCACGCCGAGCGCATGGCCTCCGTCGCTAATGACCCCATCGCCCGCCTACAGATGTTCAACGTGACGCCGCACCACCACCAGCACTCGCACATCCACTCGCACCTGCACCTGCACCAGCAGGACCCGCTGCACCAAGGTGAGCCTTCATTTAGGTTAATTTGCTATTGGTGTTTTGTTGTTTGTCAGTTATTTGTTTTTCGTGCAGTTTGTTTGTTTGGTTTCCTAGCCTAGAAATGTCTTCATATGTTTACATATGAAATAAATTACATAATATTATATGTGACCATGCATGTGGATTTTCAGCAATTAGCATTGTTTATATTGAGAATAAAATATAACACATTAAGACATTGCTATGTGTGTGTTTGCTCTATATTTGAACAAAAGATCCTGACACACGGCAGGTGGTGGTGAATGTCTTGTGTGTCCCCCAGGTTCTGGGGCCCATCCGCTAGTTGACCCCCTGGCAGCTGGACCCCACCTGGCCCGGTTCCCCTACCCACCTGGCACCATCCCCAACCCCCTGCTGGGCCAGCTTCCCCATGAACACGAGATGCTGCGTCATCCCGTCTTTGGTAAGTGAGCTGATACTTTGCTCAGTTTGTCACTTTATTCCTATTCACTTATGTGTGTTGGTGTCTCTGAATTCCCTGTACTGTGTGATTGTGTTCCCTCTCAATGGCATGGTGGGCTCTCCTGGGATTCCCCCACCCATACGCCGTGCTGTACTACTTAAGCAGTTATAGGATATGAATGAATAAATGGAAGGAAGGATTAATGTCACTTGTGTTCTTGCTTGGATTGCATGATGAACACACTGATGCTCTGTTACTATTATTATTATTATGACCTCAGGTAACCCGTATGCACGAGACCTCCCTGGAGCGTTGCCCCCACCCATGTCAGCTGCGCATCAGCTGCAGGCTATGCATGCGCAGTCAGCTGAGCTGCAGCGGCTGGCCATGGAACAGCAGTGGCTGCATGGGCACCACCACATGCACGGGGGTCCACTGCCGGGCCAGGAAGACTACTACAGGTGAAGGGCTGGGGGGGAGCACCGCATCAGCATTAATCACGAAACAAATATAGTCATGTTTGCATTATTTATTCTTGTGTTTTCAGTAATACTTGCTTTATATGTTACATAAAGGTCATTAAGTCACCAGCAGTAGTCAATTAAATTAATTGAACTAAATAACCCTAAAATGCTGTTTATTTAATGCTGCCATGGATTTGTTTTCCAGCCGCCTGAAGAAAGAAAGTGACAAGCAGCTCTAACTTCCTGTCGAGTTGAGGCCTCAGAGAAACAGAAACGTGGGACACTGACTCAGTGCGGAGCTGTGGAGCCTCTTTCCATTCACACAACATCCAGTCTGACTTAGAAGGAAGCATACAGGAAAGGACTTGATGAAGATGTTTTTTTTTCTTTGTGTTTTTTTAAACATTAATTTGATGTATACTTTTTGAGTATAGACATCTTCAAGACTTTATGACTTCATTGCATGAAATACTCCAACATTCCTACGGTCTTTGTAGGCGCTAAAAAAAGAAAACAAAACAGCCGTACTGGTCACCTTGTCACTGTGCTTAACGTAAACAGAGCGGTTAAGCCATTACATCCGAATCTTTGAAAGTGCTTTCTGAAATTCAGATTATTTTATTACATAGGATAGTTCTCTCCCATCAACAAAGGTAAAAATGTTAAGCATGGCTTTTTTGGCTCTGTAAATAATATATATTATTAGGTGTGAACTTCTAACAAAGATGTTAAGCCTCCAATATTGTAATTATCAAGCATTATCCCTTTGTCTCAAAGGGGAGCACGATGGCATTATCTGAGCAGGAAACGGGCAAATAGCATTAAAAATACAGAGTGGTTGTAGCTCATCAGCACAACTCAAGATGGGGGGTGTCTTCTGTCATCTTTCAGAACCGAGACATTTTGGAGACTTTAATTTCATCTGCTTGGCTGTAAAGATTTATTACAGTGTCAGTCTGACTTAGTGTTTCACGATGTCTAAAGAGGAGAGATCCTGTGAGTCAATGAGTCGTCCAGGGAGCCATATGCACTGAATATACTACATATATATCACCATGGCTTTGGTTTAATCAAACATGCACTTTTAACATATTGGTTATATTGCTTCATGGGATTAAAAAAAAAAAACCATTTCTTGCATTGATATTTATTGAATGGGACAGGTGACATTTATTTAAATAAATTGCAGTGCTGATGGTGCCAGATACCGGTCCTGCTTGATCTTTCCTCAGCAGAACACTGTGGACATAATGGAAGTCAACACTTTAACAGACGTCATCGGCATACTTGCTTTTAAGTCACAGAAATTTGTGTGAATGAAGCTTAATCTTGTAATTATTTCACTTCCTATCCTCTCGGTTTTCCTGACTGACATAATAGGGCTTTAAAAAAAAGATCTTGAAATGAAATAACATTTCTGGTACCATTTTCACTGTGATGCGAGGCATGCACCCGACGGACACGGTCGGCTGCACGGGAGGTTGTGTTGAAGGAGCGGATCCGGAACCCGGGACAAAACTGAACTCAGTAGTTTCTCTCGATGTGGTTTAATTGCTTCTTCCTGGTGTGTCTTCTGTAGAGTTGAGGGCAGTCAATATGCCACTGCAGACTGTTATGCTAGTTAATATAATACATATTCAGACTTGTGTGTCAGTCTTCTTACTTTTAATGAACATCAGAGATGTGCTTGAAATAACATTGAGTTTATTATGAAAAATGCATTTCAGATCCAGTTCGCTAATATTAAATATCCCATCGAAATAAGTGGAAAACCAGTTGGATTACTTCCTGCGGTTTCAGTTTGCCTGTCTCTGTCTTGATACCATGTTCTCCCCAAACCCCCATGATTTTTTAAAACCTTTTTTGCCTTTGTGTATCAAGCCTATAATGTTGAGTGTTGTCATTTAGCTTCTTGTTTCAGAGTGGCAGTAACAGAATGTAAATTCAGACTGCTAAAAATTTATATATATACCGGTATCTTGAAGCTTATTGTATATATTAGTAGTTCACCATGGGATAACACAATGTAAACAAAAGGTAGAATAAAAAAATTTGTGAGTCCTGTGATTTCTCCATTTAAGTATTTTGTAATTTTTTTGAAAAAATTGTGGAATTGAAATAAACCTAAGTTACACCACAGTGTTTCTTTTTTGGTGCCTTCTTAGTGTCTATTTGATATTTTTTTATAAGCAAATTGCTTATGTTAGAAGAGCTGTACACCAGACCTGACTTTTGTAGGTAATGGTTATGTTGTCAAATCAAACACTAGACTATTATAAATAACTTCTGCTTTCCATAAGACAAATATGGGTGATAACATTTGAGGCTGTTATATATTTGGACACTGACACAAGTTTTATTTTAACTGTTTACTGAAACAAATTCAAATGACATATAATGAATATAGAAATAAAGTGCAGACTCTTTAAGCAGCTTTCGTTTGAGGGTACTTGCATCCAAATTGGAGGAAGGGTGTTGGAATTGCAGCTCTTCAATATGTACCACGCTCCTTTTAATGGGGCCAAAAGTAATTGGACAGTTGACTCAAAGGCTATTTCTTGGACAGGTGTGTACAAATCCTTTGTTATTTCATCATCAATTAAGCAGATAAAAGGTCTGGAGTTGATTCCAGGTGTGGTGTTTGCGTTTGGAAGGTTTCGCTGTGAAATCACAACATGCGGTAAAAGGGGGCTCTCTCCATGCAGGTGAAACCACCCACCCTTAGGCTGAGAAAACAGGAGAAACCCATCAGAGAAATTGCAAGAATATTAAGAGTGGTACATTCTGAGAATAAACAGTAGTGCACTGGTGAACTCTGCACCGCGAAAAGGCCTGGACTTCCACAGATGACAACGGTGGTGGATAATTGCAAAATCGTTTCCATGAAGAAAAACCCCTTCAAAACATCCAGCCAAGTGAAGAACACGCTCCAGGAGGTTGGTATATCAATATCCAAGTCTACCGTAAAGAGAATTAATTCAGGCAAATACAGAGGGTTCACCGCAAGGTGCAAACCACTCATAAACCTCAAGAATAGAAAGGTTGCTCTGGACTTTGTTCAAAGAAAAAAAACATCTAGAAACGCCAGCACAGTTCTTTGGATGGTTGAGATGAAGATCGATCTCTTCCAGAATGATGGCAAGAAAAAAGTATGGAGAAGTTCTGGAACAGCTCACGATCCAAAGCGAACTACACCATCTGTAGAACACGGTGGAGGCTGTGTGATGGTTTGGGTATGCATGTCTGCCAGTAGTACTGTGTCACTGGTGTTTATTGATGATGTGACAGAGGATAGAATCAGCCAGATTAATTCTGAGGTGTACAGAGACCTACTGTGTGCTCAAATCCAGCCAAATTAAGCCAAGTTGATTGGACGGCACATCACAATTCAGATGGACAATGACCCAAAACATACAGTGAAAGCAACCCAGGAACTTATTAAAGTGAAGAAATTGAATATAAAGAAAGATTGGAGTGAAAATGTGGCTAGGTACTGCTCTAACAGTGCCCATGGTATCGAGTTTGGAGAGTCAATAGCGGAAATGTTTTTTTTTTTTTAATAAAATACACAATTCTGACCCCTGGTGACCAGGGCCGTCATTGCATCTTCTGAAGAAACATCTGTTTACCTGAGGGCTACATAAGAACCGGAAAGTTTTGTTTAGAGCAATGTTTCCCAATCCAGTCCTTGTTTTTGCTCCCACCTTGCTCCCTAACAGACAATCCACATATCAGGAGCTGGGAGAGAGACCTGAGAGACTGGATTGGGAAACACTGATTTACAGTGAAGGAGTGCATTATACAACTCCTCCTGTACATCCTTTAAGAGTCTTCATCGTTTTGGTTTCTTCAGTCTTCTGCTTTGGACTCTTTTCTTAAGCACGCTATTTTAGTGGAATTTCACAGGTATAGCATAATATTGTGTCTGACATGAAAGGATATTCCCACCAAGGCCTCTTCTGGATCTATATGACAATTGCTGCCAGTCCAGTGCCTTTTGGAGCAGATGAAGATAATGAAACAATGCTGCATATGTCCTAACGTTGGGCAAAAAAACGTTCCTGCCCTAGCAGTGGCAGTTCCTTTGTGTTTGGCAGCCTCTCCTGTCAGCGCGAGTCTTTACGCTAATAAGAACTGAAAACGCCACGTCTGCGAGGAAGGTGCTCTTCGTCCGCCGCCTGGCAGGCCTCAGGGGCTCAGCACGTCGCATCCAGCTGTGCTCTGTTACAGAAATGCTGCTTCCCTTGAACCAGACGTACCGTCTTCAGGTTTCAGGCTGTCAGCTCGCTTGGAATCTAACAGCTTTTCCGTGGGTCATATACAGGTTACTTCAGTCACCTACGAGTCATTTGGTGGAAAAATAAATGTATTGAACTGTGAAGGCTTTTATAAACAGACCACTGTGGAGCTATTTTTGGTATTCTTTGTTTCAATACTTCCCTGTTAAAAATATGGGGATTGCATTACAAAAACTGCCTGATAAAAGGGTTTTAAGGTTTTACGATGGAATCACAAACGCAGCTACAAAGGTGAATCTAAGGAAGTCTGCCAATTAGCAAATATGTCAGCTTTAAAAGAGGTTTGACAATCAGCATGTGGCATTTAACAGTTCCAAAGTGACTATGCCAAAATGCAGGTGCAGTGGCTACAATAACTGGAAAATTATTTAGCATTTCAGCTGGAACAGTCTCTGATCGGGGTGGTATAAACTGGACAGTAGTGATCTGCTTTGGAAAAGAGGGACAGTGGTGAAAATAATACCCTGGAATAGAGAGCCCAAAACATCTGAGCAGAACAAAAAATATAATATGGTTTAATGACTCGTCTTTCATTTTATAATAGATTGATCCATGCAGGGGCTTTGGGGAGGGAGGTTTGGTCAGTGCACTTGTGAGTAAAAGGTTGCTGGTTCACATCCCATGGTTGTCCTTTTCAACAAAGCCCCTAACTCCAGTTTCTCCAGGAACTGGCTGACTTTTTCCAACTGCACATTGCCTTGAATAAAAGCATCTCCCATTTCCTGGCCCAAACGCAGGATTATATGAATTGGTGTCTCTAAATCTGCCCATGAAATGTAATTGTGTGTGCGCCCTGCAATTGAAAACTATCTGGTCCGGAATGTTCTCTGCATCGTGCCCTGTTCTCCCTAGGACAGGGGTGGCCAGTCTTATCCGCAAAGGGCCGTTGTGTGTGCGGGTTTTCGCTCCAGCTCCCTAATTATATTTCTAATTAGAGGACTGATTGGCTGCAGAGTCCTCACACCTGGGTTTGAACAGTTGACCTAAAGTTTACCCCAAAAACCTGCGTACACACGGATAAGATTGGCCACCGCTGCCATAGGATCATCGCCAGGGGTTTGGGGAACACTCGCCTCTGTGTCTATGATCAGAAGGTCTCCAGTTTGAACCCGGACTCGGCACATCTGGGGGGGTCCTTAAGCAAGGCCCTTAACCCCCAGCTCCCTTTGGGTGCTGCTATGGGTGGCTGCCCTTCACGGCCAGCTTGCTCTCATCTACAAAAAGCAAGTTGGGGGCAGGGCATGAAAGAGAACCTCCAGGTGGGGATCAATAATAATAATTATTATCATTATATCAGTCACTAACATTTAACAGCACCTTTTCAAGCACATTGTCCATTCAGTCTAAGCCAAAATAAAATTTTAAATTAATTTTATATATATAAAAGAACATTGGGTACTTCAGTGTATTATAATTAAGTGAAATCACTGTCCATCCCTGCTGCAAAGTGGGAGATCTACAGAACAAATAAACAGCAGATCACTTAGTGTCCCGTTGTGTGTGCGGGTTTTCGCTGCAGCTCCCTAATTATATTTCTATAATATAATCCCTAATTATATTTGCTTGTCTTACTATCAGTACTATAATTGCTAGCGCTACTGGTTTTGGACCCCTGAGCAAGGCCTGTAACCCCAGTTGCTCCAGGGACTGGCTGACCCTAACCCTAACCCTAACCCTGCTCCCTCAATTGTGAATCGTTGCGTTGCACTGGTCACCTCTGGGTACTTCAGTTTGCTCTGGTAGTCCAGTGTAGGCTAATTGGTGTCACCGATGTTACTGGCTGCTATGGGTAATGTTATAACTTGAAAATATTAACTAAAACAAGGTATTATAATAACTGGTTCTATAACTGTATTAGCTTTTTAAAAGACATTTAAAAAGTAGTTTTGGTGTTTCATAAAAAAAAATTCACAGAATTAAAAAATCCCTTAATTCTTCTTGTAACACCTGTAGTTCTGCAGAGAAACCCATGACAGGAAGGAAATTGTTCACTTTGCTCGCCATATATACTCAAGTGAAATTCAGTTTCCTTATTATACAAACCAGTCGGATGTGTATGAGAACAATGGTAAACTGAATTAAGTATTAAAAAGTAATAGATAACTGCATATAAACTATGCTGAAATCTATCCCTAATAAAAACGATTACCGTTCTTCCTTTTGGAAATAAAACATTGTTTATTTTTAATTCTCCATTCCTAATCAGATAATGTAAGTATATATTCAATTACAGGTTGCCTTTCAACCTGAGGGTCTATCTATTGCAAACTATACTAAAATGTCTACCATAAATGACCTGATACTGTTCTCGAAGGATTCACAAAAATGTTATAACATCAATAGATGGCGCCAGATATCAAGGAGACCAAGGAAAGATTTTTTTTTCTAAACTGTAGCAAGAAACATCAAATAAATAGTTGCTGCTCATTTGTATTCAATGTAAATTAAAACTATCCATCCATCTTCCAATTGCTTAACTGTTTCAGGTTTACAGGAGGGCCTGAAGCCTATCACTGGCAATACTGGGCACCAGCAGGGGATACATTCTATACAGGATTCCAGTCTATCACAGTGCACGCTCACTCTTTAAGGACACCAGTTAAATGAGCTGCATGGCTAATTGTATGAGAAACCCTGAATGATTTGGAGAGAATATGCAAATGAAAATGCAGAGGTGGTATTCAAATCCCTAATGAGTGAGCCGCTGAACAAACTTAATTAAAAATATTCTTGAGGAAAGTCTATCTGTTATTTCATGTTCCAGATTGCCTTGAATAATTCTGCTCTGGCCATTGCTAAACTGGAAATTATAGCAAGGCTAACGCTATTTTATATGACTGATAGCATTCTACTGCTGCTTGTCTTACTATCAGTACTATAATTGCTAGCGCTACTGGTTTTGGACCCCTGAGCAAGGCCTGTAACCCCAGTTGCTCCAGGGACTGGCTGACCCTAACCCTAACCCTGCTCCCTCAATTGTGAATCGCTGCGTTGCACTGGTCACCTCTGGGTACTTCAGTTTGCTCTGGTAGTCCAGTGTAGGCTAATTGGTGTCACCTCATGTGTATCTGCCCCACCATGGATCGACATCCTGTGTAAGGCTGTACCCCGGTATTGTGCCCAATCTTACCTGGGGAAAGTAGCCAGAAGATGGATAGTATACATGCAACTGGGAATTACAGTAAACTCTAAACCAATTAGCCCATTAGGATCTACTGAAATGCTCCATGGTTAGAAGTAGAGGTCGACCGATATGGGTTTTTCAATAGCCGATGCCGATGACGATATTTAGGAGTCAGGGTCAGCCGATGGCCGATATATGCTGCCGATATTTTTTGGCCGAAAATTGGACGTTTTCCCCTCTATTTGCATGATAAAATATCACATTAATAATAACAAACGATACACAAAATTTCTCAACTTAGCATTTATTGAATACTGACTTGTGTAAATTTAATATAAACTTAAATAACAAAAACACAATACAACTTATAAACAACTTAAACTTATAAACAATAAAGATAGCAGCATCAGAATCTCTTTAGCAGCAAACTCATTCTTCAGCTCCCAAGCTCACCAGTCTGCTGCAGATATTGCACCTGGCTTTTCCTGGTGTTGGCTTTGTGAAATGCTGCCATACAGGATTAGATTTTTGTTCAGCCATCAGACAGCAATTACTAAAACAGAAGAATAAATGCAAGGTTAGAATTTTTATTATAGTACCTTCATCTTCAATTCATTCTACAATTCCAGTATTCCATGCACATTAAAACAATTACACTCTAATACATTTTGAAGAAAAAAAAACACTAAGTGCATCATAGTATGATGAGTAGTGTACACTAACATGTTGTTTCTGTTGTTAGCAGACAGATAGCTTAAAGCCAAATTCACAATCAGAATCTAGTGATCCCGGAAAATAAAATAAAATAACTGTCGTATTGCACAGCCTTGTATGCAAGGACAACATAAGCCCCTAGTGATTGTGACGTTGTCTACTTATAAGCCCGTATAAAGGATAGACATGTTTAATGAGGAAACTAACTGCGCAAAGTCATGCACTTTTTATCTAGACGTCTGACAAATTGTTTGAATCTCCGGTCTCAAATGAAAAAAAGTTGCACAGAAGGACCATTGTCAGCATCAGCTCAAGTAAATGGTAACCACGCTTTCGAACAAACACTTTTCTCCGCCATGCATTGTTCTTAGCAGCTCTGTGTCTCCGAGGACGGCGCTGTCTGTGATCAGGGCAGAGTACCGCAACTCTCACACACGCTGCAGTATTTGAGAGCTGCCTGCTCCGCCCCACACACTCACAGAGTGAAACTCTCCGACACAAGAAAAAAAGCATAACTGATAACATCGGGCTGATATGGTAATAATTAAAATGTTAACAATTAAAATGATTTTTAACGATTAAAAAACGTCTGTGAGCCCACCAATAAGCGCACAAAACGAACTCTATTAGAATCAATGATCCTTAATGTTACCTGTAAGCTACAGTTGGTTGAAGGCTCATTATCATTACCCCAGTTCCCAATAGCGTAATTCGCGTTTTCTTTTAAAGCAACATTTCATAGCAAACTACTTAAATAAACCGGTCATTGAAAGATCAGAATTTAAGCCTTACCGTTTTATCCCAGGACTCTTCCAAAACTTCTGGCTGTGGTCCTGCACAAGGCAGCATGGGTCACGTGTTCCACAGCAACAATAACACTGGGCTGCCCGCAGACGTGCCTGTCTGAAAATCGGCGTAGTGCACTCGGATATCGGCCGATGCCGATACATTAAAAAATGCTAAATATCGGCCCGATATATCGGCCGGCCGATATATCGTTCGACCTCTAGTTAGAAGGTTAAAATGAATATTAAACTTAAAGACAAACCATGGTATTATAACTGTAGATATGATAAATACTAAGAAGGATAACAAGATTATAAATAAGTTGTAAATATCCTTTTGAAATAATGGCTTCCTGTATCTTTACATAGTTAAATCTATAACTGGGGCAATTTATAATGTAAATCATTTTTCCATAGTGACAAAACAGGAGTGATTAAAACGATTAGATATTCACACCAAGCTGTGGGCAACAATAAATGAGGGACTTATTTCAATTTCATACACCACAATATTGTCTCCAGGGCTCCCTCACCTAGGGCACATGCTAAGGAGCGTTATCACCCTGTCCTTCTGCATTATTGATTTCCTGGGGTTTCATCATCCCCTCTGTTTTTCAGAGAACCTCGACAGGAAGTGGCAGGGTAAGGAGATGTAGGATGATATTTTCTCTACAGAGATCTGAGAAGCTGAAGCGGAAGCTGATGGAGGAATGTGGGATTGTCCAACCTGGAGACACTGGAGGGAGACTCTCACATATTCTCAGAAGGCACCGCTGCCTTTACTGTCTGTTCCAAAGGTGCTCACATTCCCAGCAGCCTCCTCTCCTCTATTCCACTCGCCTGCCTGCCCCCCCAGGGCCCCCTGCAGCAGTGCTACAGGCCTGGCTGTGATTGGCTGAAGATTTGTCAAAGTGAAAAGCAATTAGTGCGGCTGGGCCAGTAATATATGCATGCTCGTCCAAATCTTTGCGGCACAGTATGTGAGTTCTCTATGTGTCCTAACTACACTTCTGGATGTTATGTAAGTTCTGGGTTAGTAGGGTATGCAAACCTTAAAACAAACTTGTATGCTATGAAAGTTCTGAGGCATGCCTGCTCTTTCTAAGTCATAAACATCTACCGTAGATTCAGTCAAATGACTTACAAACTCTACACGTCATTTTAAAGATGCAAGAAAGAATCACATCTGAAGGCCCCAGACCTGTGATACTGTAAACACTAACATGGTCATAGCATCAGAGGTTGTGGAGATAGATGACATTAGAGGCCATATGCTTGTTATCTGTTGATGTAATTATTAACTCATTATTTTCTTTCTTTTTCTTTAGATTGAATCTGCATGTATTAAACCTGGAACTATGCATACAAAAAATATGATTTGTACACTTGTTCTGACAAGTCCCTTGGCAATTTCCTGTTGTTATACAATACCGCATGACCTTTGTGTTTCAGCTTATGTCCTGATAAACTGATTATGACTTAGTAGGTAATGAGCGAACACCAGGTTCAATAGTGAGGTCAGATTTAACCACATTTCTGAAATACCCGATTTAACGTGCAGAAGGAAAATTCAAAATTACCAATATTGTTTAGGGAAGCTACAGTGTGTATCACTGGTGGACTTGGGGGGGGGGGGGGGGGGGGCACAGTCAGCAACTGCACCCTGGTGGCACCATAGCTGAATTACCACTACTGGCATTTCTTTGCATGGAAAAACAATGATTGAGTGCCATCCAGGGTGCCCGCTTCTCATGAGATGGCATGATGACGTGCTCAAGAAAATGTGATGAGCTGTTTTAGTAGGTGCCTTTCCAGTACAGAAAACGTGATGCAGTGCCCTATACTGTGCCCGTACAATGGTCTAAGCCGTCCCTGTGGGTACTCTAATGGAAATGGGTACCATTACAAGGTGACCTCTATGCCTAAATGGAATGCTGCCCACAAACTGGTACCAGTCTGGGAACTGGGGGTTATGAATCCCTACTGTAAGCTTGAGGTGCCCTACAGTTGCTGTTCTGGTTGAAAAAACTCATAGTGCCCTCTGAGGTGCCCTTCTGAGTGAGCAAACATGATAAAATGCCCTCTGAGGTGCCCTTCCGAGTCAGGGAACAACCTGGGATGGGACACTGATCCATTGTTAGTATCTCCAATTCATCGCAGCATGTTTTTGTGTGTGTGTGTGTGTGTGTGTGTGCGAGCGGGTTTACCTATCCTTATGGGGACATAATGTCCCCATAACATGATAAATATCCGTTTTTTTTTCCTTACGGGGACCGGTTTCCTGGTCCCCATAAGGGAAAACTCTATTTTATAAAAATCGGTGACTGCTATGAAAAAACTAAAAATGCAAAAACTCTTGTATTTTGTTAGGTTACTTGTGGTTATGGTTAGGGCAGGGTAGGGGTTAAGGTTGTCATAGTTAGCGTTAGCATTTTTCCCATTGAAATGAATGAGCGGTCCCCATAAGGATATGTTTACCCTACATGTGCGTGTATGTATGTGTTGGGGGGGACTGGGGTACCCAGAGGAAACCCCACAATGACGCGGGGAGAACATGCAAACTCTACACACGATGCTGTGGAGAAGACTGAAAACAAGAGTTCTAAGAACAAGAGTATAAACCAACACCTAAAGGATTGGGGGAGAAGCAAGGTTTATGACAAAATAGTCAGCTGTTAACCTGAAAATTCCAGCAGATTGATTCACAAGGCTGGTGACTTGGTGCTATGGAGTGACAAGACTCAGCCGCAAGCTCTGCAGCCAAGAAGTTTAAGTAGGACACAAAGCTCATTAGTTGGCAGTAATTCCTCGCAGGTTTTAAAGGGCATCCATGCCGTCCAGGACTATGCTACTCCTACCTCCCCCTGCTGGACTGAAGAGGTTATAACACTGTTGTGTTCACTGTTTTACAAGATATGAAAATATTGTGTTTGATTTGTGTTTTACAAACATATTAAGCCATGAAATGCTCTGAAAAGTTTTAAGGGTGGTTGTAGTTCATTAATGTGCATTTTATGCTACAAAACAATATGGATATGCAAGACATATAATTAGTCAAGAAAATTGCTCAAGACTCAAATAGCATAAAATTAATGTCATGTATGATTGGTAACAGTGATGTTGTATGATCATAGATGACTGTGATGTTACTTTTGATAAATGGCCAGCTAGTTAAAAGTGTAAACTATTTACATTATTAGTTGAATAAACCAATTCTGACCAGCAAATTAGTGCCCCTTTTCCGCAGCTCCAACATACTGTGATAAGTGATTCTCCATTGCAACTCCTGACAGTTCACACTAAACCCATATATAATTTTCAAATAAAAAAATGAATAATAAGTATTAATTATCTTTAAGCATGAAGGCTATGAAATATTGTCACTAAATCCATCAGCGTACACATCGTGTTTTTGTCGCCCTAGGGAAGCCAGTATTGGCGTGTCTCAACCATTAGAAAAATAGGATAACGGTAAAGAAATGGTAATCTTCCTGCCTCATGAGTCTGAGCCAAAATTAGTGTTCAGTGTCATGACAGCCCGAGACGGGAACCCGCAAGCTGACGCTCTGACTTTTAAAATCTAACTCCATGCTAATCAAACAAACCATGCTGTCAGCTCAACTGAAGTTTCTAAAGTTCAGGTGTAATTTAGGAACCAACAATAATTCTGAACTATTCAGCTTTGCTCTTTAAATAAACTACCCCAGGAACTGAAATAAAAGACTGAGCAAGGTATGGATCTAATCTGCCAAAACCAGTCCCACTTCTGTCCAATATATATCATTATGGGGCTAAGAATGGGTGAGATTGTGCTCCTAATCTATACAATGTGTATCACCTGGGCCGTGTTCTGCAAGGTTATAAATCTGCCAAATTTCTAAGAGATACATCATGTTTTAGTATGATTATTGCTTTTCCAAACAACCTGAGCCATGTGTTCTGCCTTTTCCTTTCTAGAACCACCACACCTGACTGAAACATGCATATACACTTGAATGTACTGCACGCACTTCTTTTTGTCTAGCTTTGACTCTGCTTGCTTTGTTAGTATACAATACTCCCAGTAGATGGAGTTAGTGAGTAACATTTGTTTGGTTTCAACACTCAGATACACCAGCAATCACAAGTAGGATTTATTAGGGAAATGTCAACAATGGCCCAAAGACAGATAGTTCTGAACCAGCAACACTAAAATCAAAACAGGCCGTAGCCTGCTTGCTAATCTGATTGAATGTGTGTCTGCTGCTGATTGTGGGAGCCATGTTTTCAGATTTATATTCTGCTGCTGCTTCAGCTAGTGAGAGGGTTAACGTCACGCAGAGCGGTGACATGGTGGGATATCGACAGGGTGGAAGTTGGGGGCTTTGCAGGGTATAAACGCTGCTGGGAGCAGGTTGCTGGTATGTCACAGCCTTCCTGAGAGCATGAAAAAGGCAGGGCGACACGCAAGTGATGTGGAGCCATAAACTGAATTCATTCGTCTTCATACACAATGCCTCAGCAATATGTAATATAGTGCAAAGTGACATAGCTACTGTGTCACATCCAGGCTTTTATGTAGCATACAGACTTTCATGTCGCAAACAATTTGTATTGTCATGCATGAAACAAAAAAATCTCCTGGAATCTCAGCTGGAAGTTGAACTGTTAATTGGCACAGCAGAGATACCTCTGATTGTGGGTCTATATCTGTTGATGCCGAAATCACAATTAGTTCCGCATAACATTCACACAGATCAACATGCTTCCTCAAAATGTATTTCCCATTTTTCCATTTGGGCCTCATTTTTGAGTAAACAGATATTAGGCACAGCTATGATTACTACAATAATTTTTTTGGGAGGTTTGACAGGACAGTTATGTACTCGCAGAGTTATCCTGTGCATGCTATTAAAGGCTAATCCTTCCTGTCTTAAAAATCAGACTGTGGTTCAGACTGTTGATGACAATGCAGGGGGCTGGAATATATATTTTAAAAAGTCTTTTGTCCACACATTTCCATGCTTGATTTAAATCACTAAGAAACTGCAAGGTTTTACCCAGAATTTCGACATACTTACACCTACAGTTTTGTGCTGGATCTTTAGATAAAGCCCGATGCATTTAGTTCACAGATTTTTCCAAAGCGAGATTTTTCAGAGTGCGAGTTTCCGGGCGCCTGTGGGCCACCGCAAGCACCGGGGGAGGGGGCGGGTTTCCCCTCCACCTGAAGGCAAGCCCTTCTGCTTTACAGCCTCCGCTTCTTCTCACACGAAGCCCGATCTTCGCCTCCTCGCCGCCTCCTCTGTTTTCTACTTTTACTCGAGCTTGCCAGGCTCATCGTGCCCCAGCCCTGAGAGCACAGGGCTTCCCTGGGGCGGGGGTGTGTGTACTTTAAGCACTTTCCATTCTGCACCTCGCCTCTGCACTTGGCTTCCACGATTCAACACCCTTGTCTTTCCACTCGGTGCTGTCTTGGTAGCTCTTACAGGTCTGGGTCATAATAACTCATCATCATTGGTATGAACAGCAAGTCAGTTATGCTTTTAACAACTGTCTCAGTGATTTTTTTTTTCTATAGCACAGTATATAACTAATCATTATCATGTGTAAAAATGAATTTTTTGGGGCAAGTTTTTCAATTAATTTAGTGGTTATCCCTGTTTGGTTGTTGTTTACGTTTTCAAATCAAGTTGTTCCTATGAAATTCTGTATTTTTTTAACGCTCCGTATATTTTAAATGAATTGGTGAAAATATGGTCACATGACACTGAACGGTTCTCTGAATTGAATGAAAAGTCATGGGTTTCTAGTGAAGCTGAACACTCACAAATAAAGAATTGTGAATTGTGCATTTCTATGTGACAGATTTTGGACACAATACTATACCACTGGCACAGTAACAGCCTGAATGGCTCCCAAGAGTCGGCTGTCAGATGTGAAATAGGTGCGTTGCTGTGCCTGTTAATGCTGCATGTGAAGATCTGGGCTACAGCCTGAGCAGGACTAGCTCTGCGACGTGGCCCCTACCATCACACACACCAGGTCACGCTTTCAGTGTCTCTGCTGATGCTTTTCAGCTTGACAGTCACACCCAGCTACACAAGAAATGCAATGATAAATGTAACTAGATACTCGGAGCTGCAAGGGATTCTCATCACCGACCATGTTCTTCAAAGTTCATCCTTTCTCTTTCTACAAAATTAAGTGATTTTGCCTGTTAAATAATCACTAACTAGCTCTAAATTAATGTATAACAACAGGCACAGAAACAGCTGCTTTCGTGGGGAAATGAAAGGAGAGACCCACCTTATTTATTTTCCTTGAGTCCATCTGAAATGGTAGTCAGTGGCCACTTTATTAGGTACACCTGCTTGCTAATGCAAATACCCTGCTCCTCCAAGCAGTGAATCACGTGGTTGCAACTGAGTGCATACAGTACAGCGTTCAGGCAGTGTCAAGAGCTACAGCTGCTGTTTGACTAAACATGTATGACTAAACCTGTCCTAGAAAGGGAAAACACATGTAGTGTGACTACTGGCTGCCAGACGTGAAGGTTCCGGAACCTCAAACACAGTCACCTTACTGGGATTTTCTTGCACTACAGTATCTAGAGTTGACAAAGAATGGTGTGATGAACAAAGAAATCTAGTCAATGGTGCTTCTGTGATCAGAACACCATATTAGTGTGAGATGTTAGAGAAGAATGGCCAGAATCGACAGAGAATTGACCATATCTGCTTCCCTTCTTGTCTCTCAACACAACAGATGACGTTTTAATGTCTTCTAACCTTTAACAAGCTCCAGTTCTTCCAAATCGTGGTACATGTTGACAGATTTGTCTGAATTTTATCCATCCCAGCATATTTCTGTAAATTTAATATGGCATCAGGTCAGTTCATTTGAACAGCACTACTCATACTTTCAACCACAAGTTGAAATTATAATTATTATAATTATAATAATAATAATAATAATAATTATTATTATTATGTTCCAGATTCTAAGGAAATACTCTGGACCTTAAGATCCAAACACGCATAATGAGCTCAAACTTTGAACTCGATGATGGTGATCATTATCACAATCAAAATAATTATCAGAATTGATTATTAAGACGTGAACCAGCACCGATAGATGGAGAGTCCGCTTCCAGCGCATGACAATCCACAGGGTCATGTGAACAGGTCACCCTGGCACAACGAACTGCAATGCCTGCGTAAGACACCCCCGGCTGTTTAAAGTCCCAGTACAGTTCCCCCCCTCCCTGGTCCGAGTGTCCTGCTTCCACATGGAGCAGGGACAGGCGGGGAGCTCAGCCGCCGGCATTAATTGAAGACTGTCATTAAGATAAAGATGGATGTCATTGCGAAGGCAGGCAGGAAAGTCTCAGAGCAGCTCAGCTGCCTCAGGGAACCGTGGATCCGTGTCTTCTCCCTGCACTGTCTAAATATTTCTCCTGCTGCTTAAGGGCTTCTGCCTTATCTGTGGGTAATTGGGCTCTGCCGCCACACAGCACACTCATGAAATATAGATTCCTGGAAGAAGAAGCAGCCAGTCATCTGCTGCAGAGGCAGTGGGATGGAGCGAGCTGATGGTTGGGTTCGAGACTCCGTGGAGCACTAACACTCCACCCACACTCCTTAAACAGTCAGAAAACAAACTAAAGTCATCAATAATTGATCGTTTTGTTTTTTCTGACAGGAAGAGTAAATGATCGCTGTGTGACCACTGGTCTTGTACATGGAAGCTCTTTGAAGCCCATCGTTAACAAAGTGTCTCAGGCTCACTCAAGCTTGCAAGCCGCCCCTTTCACATAAGGGAAGGACGTCTTCAGAGTTTATCAACGTACTGTCATGGGATGTGGAGCTTATCAGACTCCTGAGAATTCAGAAGTAGGCATTCTGAATATAACATACCAGTACGAAACGAACCAGTCAGATGAACCACAATTCTGATCTTTTAATTGCTCTTTTTTATCTTCAAATCTTTATACTGTGTGATCTGTAAAAGTCCAGTCTGCCTTTCAAAGAGTATGGAAAGCTATACTAGATGAACAGGTGACAAGGCCTTGACTGGATTAATAGCAATTTGACATGCATCTTGCAAAATGTTATGTTGCAGCAGAGAGTGGGATAGCATTCCAGGGTAAGTAAGTAATTATCCAAAAAAAAATTACCAAAAAAAAGTGCAATGTGGCCAACAATGTGAATAGAAATGACCCAGCAATGCAGCAGAAGTAGACATCCTCAAATCTTTCGGTAGCGTCTGCTTAAGGACAAACTATGTAATGTTCAGATCCATAGATGATTAAGTTGTAGTTCACTAGCTGTGCTCCTTTTTCTGCCGTTATACTCACATATTTCATTTTCAGTTCTAGTAATGATGATTTAAGGTGTTAGTAATAATTAGTCCCTTGCCTCGTTAAATAGATATTTTTCCTGTATCATCTTCCATACTTCTGAAGCATAATTCCTCTTCCCTCACACAGCGAGGTGGGACTCAGACACCAAACCCTGGTTCTATGAGGTGACTGAGCCATTGTGATAACATCTTGCAAAATGGCAGTGCAAAGCGTGACAATGTTACAGCTCGAATTTGCTAAGTATTCAGTAGCACGACACCGTTTTGCCAGCCTTAAAGGTTTAGTTTTGCCATTATCAGTTAAGATTAGGGCACCATCCATCTCTTTTTCTTAGCTGAGGCATTCTTACTTACCCCATCTTTATCTGTAGTAAAAAAAAAAACATGTTGGTAAATGCTAATTGGGACCTTAACAGAGTCTGGGGCAAAACCATTCCAGCACCAGAAAGCACTCAATCCTCTTAGGCTAAACATGTTCTTGCACGGGTCTAATGGCCTCCCAAACAAACTTAGCCTGCAAAGCACTTTACTCGTCTGCTGTAGTGCGAAAGGCACTCCCAGACTAAATAACCATATGTGTGATATAGGTGTACCAAATTTAATGTAAGCAACGACTAAATTCCTTATCTGGTACCTTGGTATAGCACTACTTCAAAGCCAGTGCATAGTGGGAAAAGCAGGTGCCAGATCTTCCCTTGTCATTAAGGACTGGCTGATTGTCAGAGGTTCCGGTACGAGAGAAATGGCATTCTGGAGAGAAAAACACAGCAGTGTCGGTACCGTGTACCGGTGAGTATTAGTCCGCTTCGAGTACTTCTTAAGGCCTTATTCGCATGCATGCATACAGGCTGTTGAATCACACCAAATTCATGTTCACAGCTTCCAAAATAACGATTGGATTTTGTTCACAGCAAACAAAACTAAAGAAAAGAAAAACTTTCTAACATGTCTTTTGTTTGAAATTAAGTAGCAAAGCAGTTCATATTTGGTACCAATAATGTTTTCTTTCTGGAAGGATTAGAGTTGAGAGTTTTATGCGAGTTACTGAAAGTGTAAGTCTGCGTTCTCTGTGTTTTTGAAAACAACAACAATAAAACTCCGGATTGCAACACCATGGAGTGTTTTTACAGCTCCGGGTCGTCTCCCCCATTGGTCTGGCAGCTGCTTCTGCTCCTGCTAAGGCCTCCATCCTGCCCCCCCCCCAACTCCCACAGCCACGTCTGTAATGGAAACAGTCAGCACACATGACGCTGTTCCTACGGTTTCGGGAAAAGCCCACGACATAAACCTCCAATAAAAACAAGACGCTGTGGCCCTGCTCTAGGCAGACTAAACATCTGTTGGGACAGCGACTCTTTGGCTGGGGTGAAATGTGGGGGTGGGTTCGTTGTACTCCAGCGATGTGTGAGACACGCCGCTCTGGAGGACAGTCTCTAAGTAAGAAAGGAATGTGTTGTAGATTGAAAAGGTCATTCCCCGAAGGCCCAAAATGCAGAAAAGCATTTCCTAAGACCCCCCCCCCCCCCATAAAACATGAGTGCAAATACTGTCTGGGGGGGCAATAGAAAAAAACCTTCATAGTTACGGGACATACTCTGTTTCTTATTAATGGAACCAAACCTGAAAGCATATCTAGGTTTAAAGGCACATCTTTAAATAAGATTTTATGGGTTGTTAACAATCATATCAACAAAACAGCCTTTCAGTGTTTGAAGCACTTTCTGGCAGCAGTAACATTAGAACAAATATGAATGACAGAGCCTGTCTTCCACAGTAACCTGCAGTTTTTTTTTGGGAGGGTGTTAGTGGTGAGTTCTTATCAGGCAGGGCCAAACCCCCCGTGTCAGTCAGATGAAAGGCAAAGTCTGTTATTGATCTGGTGGGAAGGGAGACAGAGGGAGGCTGGAGGAGACAGAGATGTAGCTCAGATGTGAGGACTTTGCTGGGCAGCCAGCTGTCCGTCGTCATCCCACTGCCGGTGGTTCCCTCGTGACGGTTCTCCAGCGTGAGCTCTCTTGTTGCTGAGAGGTGGAGTGCATTCAGCAATGTTGATCTAGATGCCCTAATCACCATTTAAAACACACCCTCCTTGCTGCTTTTAGCAAATTTTACAACATAATGTAATATTTATTTTCATAAATTCAATATATTCTCTCATATGTAGGTTAATTTTCTACTCGCATACATAGATTATCAAATACTATTGAATCAATATATATTCCTGCTGTATTGCTTGTGACTGTGTGCATATGCAAAACCTAGCCGGCCCAACGTAGCTCATTTAGCATATATAGTATATCTAATAATGTATTTCCAGTTATTCATTGGGATCTTTATTCCTCTCTTTCTAAGCCATAATCTACTCCCATATTCTGACAAAAGGAAATGTGATTGAACAGCTCAGATTAAAGCTTTTTAGCTCAGTGTAATAATAAACTTCCACCCAGTGCTGATGAATACACACCATAGCCCACTGTAGCCCTTTTGGACGGCAGTGCGGAGTAACCAAACTGCATCAACTGTGCAGAACGACAGCAGAACGGGAATCTTTCATATACAAGCCGAGGCAAAGCTGTGGCCTTTACTATTCCAGTGTGGTTTCTGAACCCACAGGTGAAGCCACATCAGGCCCGGGGGTGTCCATCATTCAGCTGGGCAGGAGTATCATTCGGCATGAGATAGATAGATAGATAGATAGATAGATAGATAGATAATGTAAGGACTGCTCTGTGAGTGATGTACATGGTCATGCGCAGATATGTAGGGTGTCACTGCTGTTTTGACAGGGGTGAGGGCAGGCACATGGGGGGGGTTTAGGGTTAGGCACAGTGGGGGGGTTAGGTTAGCTCTCCCTCAAGGTCAGACCAATAGCTCAGGGAGGCCAAAGTGCCTAAAGTTTAAGGTTCTCATGCAAGAAATGCCTATTGCTACTACTACTACTCAGTAAATAAAAAATAAAGAATACACAAGCCAATACATATAGCTTAGAGTAAAGTATTTAATACTCATTTTGTTGGGTAACATACTCTTTTTACAGTTACATATATACACAGACAAATGTTTTATTGGAACAATTATGGTTCAGTTCCGAGTATAATGGCAGGGTCCCGGGCCTTGGATTAGGATCCTTCTGTGCCCTTAATTACCAACACCTCCCGCTGTCCATAGCAACAACAACAAGGACAACAACAACAGCGACTGTACTGTCCTAATCCTTACTACTGCTAATAGTATTATTACTAGATATTTTCTTTTCATATGTAAAGTCGAGTTAACGAATGCAATTTAACAACAATAAATGTTACAAAAGACGCGCTTGAAAAATTAATTAACAGGCACCATTAAACGCAGGAAACACCGACGTGTATGTATGTATAAGTAAATAACGCTGAAAAGCACCATAAAACATGGCTGTGTGCTATGCGAGTAGGAGGAATAATGTTTCATCAATTTTTTCCTTTGCTGCCTGCTTCCCCCTCCCAGCCCCCGCACTCTCCGCCCCCCGGAGCGCCGCGGCGGCGGCGGCTGTGGGGCGTGACTGAGCCAAGGCGCCCCGGGGGACAGGCCGGCCCGGGCGGCTCTCTAATTGAAACGTGTCGCCGGCTCATCGACGTCTCGGCTCCGGTTTCAGGGCAATTTCTAACTGCAAAGCTGATTGCTGGTTTCGTATCACACAGAAAAAAAAATCAATAGGAGCTGGAAGATCAGGAATTTATTGTTTCCGCACACGGATTTAACTCTTACTAGACCACACGTTTGAGCCATAGGTGAGGGTCTAGATGTATTTTATGGCATTGTATTTTGCTCTTAATATGGAATACATGTTAACGAATTAACCGGTTTTTTCAGCTTCTGTCAGATTTTATGATACCAGAGATGTACCAGACCCGAAACCTTAATGCGATCGCCGTATGAAAATAATTATTTGATGTTACTCCCGGGCACATTTTCGGTGAAGATTTGCATCCTATAGCCACTCACTCGTTAGCTGGCTGGAGCTTCTGAAACCCCTAAGGCAGGAGACGTTTGGAGAAATTAGTGAACTACCTGGAACTTTTCAACCGTCGTGTGTTTAGAGGATGATTCCTATGTAGTGAATCTAATTTTCACAAAGTTTTTGGCTCTGGTGTTATGGGAGGCACCGCAGATAATGAAGCCCATAAAAAATGAATTGCTCCAGAGATAAGAAACTAATAATTAATGGCGCTGTCACTGCCTCACATAAACGCGGGAAAACATGTGCACGCGACTCCCATAAGCTCCGCCAGGCACACAGTCTCACCAGAATACATTATATTCACATTATAAAAAACACCTTTTCAAAAAGTATTTTTAAATGGTTTTCCGAGTTTATATATTTCAATGTGAATATTCAGCTTAAAATTAATGCATTTTCAAAATGATTGCTTATGCTTCGCCATTTCTGATCCACTCAGCTAAGCCTGTTACATCTCTGCTCAGGTGGCATTTGAAAAGCGTTTTAAATAATTATGGTCCGAATAATTTGGTAGCCAGCCATATTTTCTATGTTGTTTCCCTTTGTCGTTTACTTCAGCACTATAAGCTCTCAGTTTGGCATGTATAAGGCACAGAAACCAGTAGGTGGGCGGTGTTTCATCTATATTCTGGTGTTGAGAAATACACTGGGCAGCGTTTCCACTTTCCCAGTCTTGCTGAGGACCTTTGGTTGCTGTCTGTGGGGAAATGCAGAAAACATTCAGGGTACAATGTCCCTCCAAGGAATCAATGGCCATAGTCACTGCAGAGGTCAGGCAGCAGATCCTGATCCCAGCTGCCATCTGATGAGATTCGGATTTTACATTAACGCCTGACTGTGCCTCTCAAATCCATCTCTCTTACTCGACAACTTGGTCCTTTGACATCTTACTCTGTTTGCTGTAACACAAACTAAAATACATTAGTGCCATATCGGCACATTTAAAGTCACCCATTCTGTGGGGGCTGCTGAACCTTGGATGCTGGCATGAAATGAATGTTGAAGGAACATCCAGAGAAATACCGAAGAACAGAATCTCCAAATTGTAATCCCAGCTTTAAGAATTATATATTAAACCTGGACCAGATAAACAATCACATAAGGTTGTAACAGCATCTGAATGATGCCCTTAATGCCTTTGGTGGCTATTTTGGGGCTACTTTGTGGGTGGTGTGTGAGAGGGCATGTGTGGACCTCCAAAGGGGGTGTTTTTCTGGGGAGATGTGTGCAGACGCTTTGGGTGTCGTGTGCAGGCCCCCTTTCTCTCTCAGTGCTGACAGCTACAGACACAGGCCTAAAATGAATATCCTGCAGTGCTGGCTGGCAACCCATCCAGTGAGGAGATAAATCCTGTGAGTTAGGGCTGCCGCTGGGCAGCGGAGACAACTGGCTGACCACTGCGATCTGCCGTAAGAGGCCAAGGGTGTTAGCACGACCACATAAACCAACTGATCTTCTGTGTGTCTGATGGTATGGCGGCCGATCACCAGCAGAACAGGAAAGACCATACACACCGGCGTTCGGTAATAAGATGCCATACATTCTTGGATGAAGGAACCAATCGAAGTCATGGTTAGGAGCAGAAGTTCTAAAACAAGACGGTATCATTTTTATAGACAATCTATCACATGAACCACTTTCATTAACAATGCTGTTACTTGTGCAAATCTTGGCATTTCGATGTTGAACCCTGATTCATATTATGTGTGTATTTAAAATGGTATATAGAGGCATTGAGGATAATCTATACCTTCAAAATAGGAAAATGGCAATAAAATAAATTTGATTTCAATATCCTACGCTAATCTTTAATTAGCCTATAGAAAATAATTAGGAAACTTCAATAACGAAAAAAAAAATCGAGTTTAACTATTAGCAAATCCAGTGAAATTGTTAATTTCTTATCCATTTCTGAAATTGACTTGACCTCATGATGGCAAAAGATTGCAGCAAGCGGGGAGAGACGCCGCTTTTTCCAGGATGGATATATTTTGCCTCGTGTCTGAGAGACTGGCTCCAAGCTCTAGGGGTGGGCTGTCCCTCTCTGATGGTTTTCCAGTGAGTATTTGTCAGGTCAGACTGTGCACCGCCCGGCGGTCTCCACTCTCCTCCCCGGGTTATTTATTACCTCCCTTCCCCGGCGGCAGCTCTGCGGCTCCGCGGCGGTTGCCAGCGACGAAGCGGAGGCGGGGGCTCTTCAAGGGAACTTTTCTACTTACGACAACACTCAACAAAAAGATGTTTTCTGCTTCTTTATTTTTCCTTTAATAATAATAATAATAATAATAATAATAATAGTACTAATAATAAGAATTATCATAATAGTTGTTGTAGTTGTTATCCCTTATAACAAGGGATATTTACAATGTACTGACATTTATAATACAATTTCACGTGTCTTGCTACTATAAGAAGATTAATATTAAATAAAATATATTTTTTATGAAATCCTGTCCTATCTTAAGTACAGGGCAAGTCACACCTTTATCCATTGCCCTTTCAAACAATAGGAAAAAAAACAAGTGAATGCCGGACCTGTATAGATAGTCTCTATGGCAGGAGTAAGTGACCTCGGAGTTCAGCGGGAACATCCCGTGTCAAAAGTACTGAGGGAGTCCCGTCTCCGGAACACATGAATCACGGGCTCGGTCGGGTCGTGGGTGTACAGAGAAGGGGTGTCCCCCCACAGGGGAAACCCAATATGTACAGTGTCACTTTCACAGTTATCTCCAAAATAGTTCGCGTCACCTTGAACCTGACTGTTTCCCCAGAGAAATGTTACTGATTATCATTTTAAAAGGAGGTATTTGCAGACTAATTTGTAAAAAAAAGTCTGATGTTTAAACACCTCTGATATAATCGAGTACTTTCCATTGAGCCCATAATGTAGCAATGTATGGCAACAACATGAAACGTTATACTGTACATACATTTAGGGGACAGATCATGTATGAAGTATCGGGTTATTTGTAACTTGTTGTTTTGGCTCGCCCTTTTAGGTAGTATGGGACCAAAGTAAGCCCTCCAGTGGCACCCTCTTGATATCAATGTAGGCTACATGTGGACACGCTGGGGTGTAGTTTTTACGGACAACACCACTGCATTCAAGAACAATCAGACGCAGTATAGCTAGGAATTTGTACAATGTAGAAATCGCCATTAAACAATGGACTTTAGCAATGTCACCCTGAAACATTTGCTAGACAGAATTGGAATAACTGGAAACCTGTTTTGGTCATGTGACGAGCGTTTATTTATATATCTCAGCTTATTTCATGGTCATTACTGCTGATGTATAGTTCCGTGTATCAGCAAAACAATTCAGCAATACCGGGGAAAGCTAATTAGGTGTTGATTAAGTGAATATATATTCCTACGTGCGTGGATATGCAAAAATTCATTTTGTTATTTTTAAGAAAAACAACAAGACCAACTATTTATTATTTTATAATACCTTATTCTCGATTTCCCGTCATATTGCAAAACATCGCTATCCCACGTGTAGCGCAATGACGGCGTCCGTCGGAACCCCCCCCCCCTCCCCCCCGTCCCTTTCGTGCTAGCAAAGCCAGCGCTGTTTAAATGGGACAAGCGGCGAAGAGTGGAAATCTTGTTTGGTCTAGGTTTCTGAACTAAAGCATGACCTCTGAGACACAAATCGAGTTAAAATAGCCCAAAAAATATACTTACACAGTAATATTTGCAAAAAGCACGTCAAATACGCAAGGTACAGGAGTTGCTCGTGGGATAAAAAAAATATTGACAGAAATAACTTTTAAACGTGACTGTTTTTAATATGATAACGCAAAAATTAAATTATGGTGTTATGTTGATGTTAATATTCGAAATGGATAGATGAATTTAAGTGTTTCTCTTTTACTGAATAGTAGCATACCATAGATAAATAGGTTCACGCAACATAAAATTGGATAATCACAATTCAGGAAGAAGTGATGAGAATAAAATGACGAAAGGGAGGTACCTATGAAATAAAGTCTCTCAGACGCAAGTCGATAAAGGATCAATTATTCAAGTATTTTAAGCCCCAGGATGCCCACAGCGGCTGAGTTTTCCGTAAGAGGCCAGGTATTAGTTGTGGGAGTCAGATTAGTTGTGGTGGGCAGGGGAGCAGCGACAGCCGTCATGCGAGCGCCGCTGTGAGCCCCGCGCAGAGCCGCTCCACGCAGGGCTGACGACTGAATGGAAACCTACTGCTGAACTTCAATGCTGCGCTGCTGTAGAGAGACGCGGGGGATCTGCGTTAAACAAAAGTGGCGCGTCTTGGATTTAGGTGCGGACCAACTCCGAAAAGAGGACGTGCAAGTTAAGTGGAGGGGAACTGCCGAGCACTAGTTCACCCACGTCGCGATTTCAGTAACATGCCCGCAATCAAAAAGGAGATACTGGATGGAGATGACATGGCTTTGGCTGCCTTAAATCAACCCGACTACCTGGCCCCTTTAAATAGCAGCGCTCTCCCTGTGGTGACCCCTCATCCGCCGCCTTACGAACAGATTTTCGCCCATCACCGCGCTTACTTGGGACTACAGGATACAGCGCTGCATCACCAGCACCTCCACCACTACCCCGAAGACTTAATGCTGGAGAGGTTCTCCTCCATCCCCGATTTCCAACCCTTTTTTGACAACGGGGAACCTTGCATTGAAGTGGAATGTGGAGAAAATAAAGCTTTGCTGTACATCAACAAACTGTGCCAAGGCAGCAAGGGACCTTCGATTAAATACAGGGGAGAGTGGCTCACCCCGAACGAGTTCCAGTTTGTTAGCGGACGGGAGACCGCTAAAGACTGGAAACGTAGTATCAGGCACAAAGGTAAGCCCCAATACTCTGCCCTGCTACGCAAGGACACCCGTTTACGAAAAGGTGCTACACCAGTAAACTTATTATATATCTTATTTATAAAATCCGATGCTCAGATCGCATCCCCTAGCTCCCCCGAGGTTGATGTTGTTATGGAAGTAAAGGGTTACTCAAAGTAACTCCAGTGCGCAGTTTAACACTGAAATGAGACAAAAAGAAGAGAAAGACAGACGTCCGATTCTACCTTTGGCTATAAGGCACACGGACTGGTGTAGCAGATGGAATAAGGTGACATTCGTGCGCAGATCTACATTTTCTGTAACTTTATCTGTATTTATCTGTATCGCCAGAATAACGTAACTAATTTTGAAACATGTTAATGTTCTTTGTGAAAATGCTGAATTGCGGGCTATGAGACAGTGATCTATATGAAAGTTTTCTACAATTAGTTTTGCTAAGGTCGTTTTATTTATATTTTACTGCTGCTAAAATGTTGTATTAGGAATGGTCGCAGCAACAACAATACCAACAACAACAATAATAATAAAAGTTCACGAATCGTGCCGTGGTATATATGTGGAATTCTGTCCGGATTTGACATGAACTCGCACGAACAAACGAAGTTTTACGCATTTTGTGTTTCGACTTTATTCAAGTTAGACTGCGCTGGTAAATATCGGTGGGGTTGCCAGAACTCAGAGGAGGGGGTGGAAAGGAGAAAGAAAAGCGTTACTTACAATTCTGAGTGTGTTTAATGATTGTGTCTAAATATTTGGTCTAACAAGGATGAGGTGACGCATCACGATTCGTTAACGTCTAATTGGGATGTAAAGGCAGGTGCAGTTGAATGGATTATTCATCCATTCATCCTTATTCTGAATGCTTATCCTTGTCAGAGTTATGGGGGAGCCTGGAGTCTGTGCCAAACAACATAGGGCACAAAATTGGGGTATACCATGAATGGGATGCCAGCCCATCACAGGGCAGATACACACACACACACACACACGTCTTGGGACTGTGGGAGGAGACCGAAGCCGTGTGACAATGAGAGAGCTTCATACACGGATTGCAGAGGTGACATTCAAAGCCCCCACCTGATGGGGTCAGACAGAACTGCCCACTGCGCCACCATGCTGACCTCACACCAGGAACCAGTTTGGTTATTCCAGCTCAGACACACTTAGTACACAGATTAACTTCATTGACCTAAAGTTATAATTCAGGATTTTAGGAAATAAAGGGAACATTTTAAATTGTACGAAATCTAGGAATATCTTGGTTTTTGTTTGCTTTAAAAACATGTTTTAAGCAATAATTTAGATTGATAGATATGATTGATGTTAAAAAGCACAATATTTTCATTATGAACATCACAGTCTGCAAGCCTATGAAAAATAATGCAGTGTAAATGTAAATTTCAAGATCTCTGTACATTGTTATTATTTATCAGTGTAATGAATTATTTTAAAATTTCCCCCCATCCATTCACTTTCCCTTTCTTTTGCAGGAAAAAGTCTGAAGACCCTTATGTCCAAAGGAATTTTACAGGTACATCCCCCAATCTGTGATTGCCCTGGGTGTCGAATTTCGTCTCCAGTGGTAAGAGTACAGTTCAGATTAGTGTTTCAATTGCTCTTTGTGACTTTGGAAGCATTAGGTCTCTTTAAATCTCATTAAGGGGGAACATTTGGTTGAAAATGTTATGTATGTTTACACAAACGAGGATGTGTATGTGTTTAAAGTATATTTTATGTGTCAGAGTTGGTGAATGTTTTTGCATTTGCATTTAATTGACAAATGTGTCAAATGAATCTCATCTATTTTGAGGGAAACTCTTTGTTTCTGAGAAGCAGCTGGCCTTAATGCTTAAGGAAGGCTTCTGATTTCAGTCTTGTAGGTCGGCATGCATGTGAGTATTTATTACAATAAAACATTTATTTTTGTTAATTAATTGACTTAATTGAATAGGTTGTTGACAATTCTACCAATTTATACCTTGGATTTAACATATATTGGGAAAAGTAAATTAAATTTTATATTTTTCATTTATTTAATATTTTTTAAAAGTAGCTTGGATGTTTTAATGGTCTGTCTGTCAAATAATTATTTGGAACTGAACAAAGCCGATGTTGTTTCCTTTGAGCGGGCAATGCTCAGTGGATATGTGATTGGGCAACTTGTCTGTTTAGTAGGGTTAATCAAAGATTGTGGCCTAAGAAGGAAGCTATTTTATACCTTAAATCCTGCGAAATGAGCTAGACCACATGGTTTTATGACAGATACTTTAAACGGCATTGTCTTAATAACGAGGTGATGTCACACGTACCCCAAAGACCTTCTTGATCATTGGCTGCAGTCTGGACCTCTAGTTACACCATCGAACTTGTTATCAGAAGGCTGCTAGTTAAAATATCATGAGGGTCACTGCTGTTGTACCAGTGACAATGAAGCTTAACCTAAGCTGAATATTTAGCTTCTCAAACTGGTTACAGTTGGTTATTGTAGGCAAAAGTGTCTTCTCATATAGCAAATATTACATATGTTGCATTGTGTCTGACCTGGCGTTGTGCTGGTAATAGGCTGAACTTATTGCCTTGGAAGGTGGGTGGGTGAGATTTCCCAGCAGGCTGGGAGCCTGTTCCCATTAGAGGCCTTGGTTTGTGGTCCAGGGACTATGTGCTTGTTACAGGGACCCATTTCCTCATGAACGGAGCATTTTCTGTTTTACCTCCGTCATTTAATCTGGAGAGTAAGAAGCTTATGGAGCTGCAGAGCATGGCTGTCTGTTCTCATTGTTAGTGCAGTGATGCGTAAAGGTGGTTTAGATATGCTAAATGTATCCAAATGATGCTGCTCAATGCATTAACATGTGGGCTAATTTTTCAAATGAGAACATTATGTGTATTTCACTCCAGGAAATTGCATCGAACAAAGTGTTCTGCTTATATAATGATGACATTCATTAATGGTGATTTTGGTTTAGTGAACTTTGTTGAACATTGCTTTACTGTGATTTTATCAATCTGACGAAAGTGGTGCTATTTAGGCTGAATGCAGCAATATTCAGCCACAGTTAAGTAATAAGGTATGTGAGGTAAGGTACCTGGGACCAATGGAGACAAAATAATTGTTAAATAGTTTTGCAGAAATATTCATTGACATATGAAGAACATACAGAGTTTCACGGAGAGGCCCAAAGACGAGGTGAATGTTGAGCTCTTGCATCACAGGCCCTGATATCGCAGGCTAACAGTCTTAGCGTCATTGTTAACAATCCAGAGCCTCTCTTGGTGAGTGAGTCTGAATCGCTACACAGTTATTGACATGAAGATTTAAGGTTACCTCTTCACAAAAACAGGAGTATGGAGTTCTGGATAGTTTAAAAAAAAACATTCACTGTACCAGATTTGTACTGTAAGAATGTATTTTGCAGTTTTAGGCTTGGATTTTGAGACCAGGCCTAACGTGTTGATCTCAGGGAAGAGAAATGTTACGAGCAGCATAGAGGTGGTTCTACTGTACAAAAGAACCTGAAAACGTTTCTGAGTATAACTTTCGAAATATGATATTGTTTTATTTTTCAGGTTGGTTTCCATGGTGGCCGATGATCCCATGCTTGTTAAGGATGTGTATTTGTTAAACTTACCTCTGTTATTTTCAAATGTGACTTAGATAATGATGAGTGGATTCTTTTGTCATGTTATGTTAGGTTGCACCAATATAAAGTCAATGAGACAATGAGAGGTTTTTCAGCATTGCTTTGGGGTCAGCGTACCGTTTCTGCTTTAAATGATACATATTTCAGAAGAAGGTCAGTTTGTGTCAGTCCGTTTCAGTTAAATAAACTGGACCTGAAGAAGTAAGCAGGCTTGGTAAATATTGAGCTGCATCACTGATCTCGACTTAGAAGAATAGACTACTGATAACCAGCTAGCTTGCCTTGCCAAGCAGAGTCAGTAAGCAGGTTATATTTGCTCTTTGTTCTGGTTATGAATGTGCCAATAGTGGGGCCTTATATGGAGGTAGCGACACGCTATTCCTTAATATTGCTACATAATACTTACATCTGAAAAAGAGTCCAAGCAGATTGATTGTTGGCCTGTTTGGCCACGATTCCAAATAATGATTTGTTTTTATTCACACTTTATTATATTGGAAAGCAAAGCCGCATAGTGAAAAAAGCACAAAGTCATTTTTGGCCCCCAGTTCCCCGGCTCTCTCTCTCGTTTCTTATCTTCTCGCGTTCTCAGTCTTGTTTTGTTCGCTCCTTATTCCTCTCTTCCTCCGGAGGTGCCGTTGCACATAACTCGCCTCCCCCCTCCCTCTCTCCCTCCCTCCCTCCCTCCCTTCTCTCAGTCTTTCTGTCTTTCTCGCTCTACAGCCCACCACTGGTTTCCTGAGAGTCATGGGGTGCCGGGGGGGGGGAGGTGGTTGGGGCGACGGCTTGTCTCGCCTGCCTTGGCTTGGCCGTTCTCCCCCCCCAGGGCAGGGCGGCAGTCGAACACACTCAGCAGCTATAACAAGCCACACTAATATGGCCACTACTAATATATGGCACTCACACACACACACAAACACACACACACACACACGCGCCCTGGAGCGTGCCTGAGCGTCGCAGGGAGACGGAACACGCACGCATCCCACCTAAAGCACGCGCAAAAACAAAATGCATACATCTCTAAGGAACTATCATAGTGGCAAATGAGGATCAGAAGGGAGAGCAACAGTCATTTTTCAGAACTATGTTAAAGTGTCAAACATGCCTGTTTAAGGGCGGTACGCAACGTCTTCGTAAATCTCAGAAGAATGACGTACAATTAGGTCATCAGCTGTTCACACAGCATCAAAAACTGTCAACACACACATACATACACACATATGTATATATATAAAATTTGTCAACACATACACATACATGCACACATATGTATATATATAAAATGACATACACATACGTGTGTGTGTATTTATATATTCAGATATCTGCTTAGCTACGCAATTCACTGATATGATCATGTTCACTGTTCCCCTTCTGTCATGTACGACTGGCCTGTCTTGCTACAGAAAGTATATTAATTTTTGAAAAATAGATTTTAATCTAATTTACTAATTTAAAACGCAGATTATTCTCCTATGTATTATGTGATATGCAAGGATCAGAATTATACTGAATAGCTGGATAAGAAAGATGTTAAGACAAGATCTTAAAGTCCGCACAGCCCTTAGGCTGTAATTCAGTTTCTATATTTAATACCAGAAGAGGAGTATTAAAAAAGGCGTCAAAACTCATCGAAATGTCTGTCTTTTGCCGCATAGATAGATACATTTTTATATTTGAATAATCCTGCTACACTGGTCATTTTCGGTATTTTTAGTGCAGTTGGGGGGTGTCCGTGTGGCCTGGTTTGGTTCCTGTCACTGATGATGGACAGGAAGTGTGTTGCTGCATGTGGAAGTCACCCCCATACCTGTCACATGACCGTAGCTGGGGCCGAGGATGCTGGGAAGCAGAGTGGCAGGTCACTGCCTGGCCGCAGGAGGCCCCCCCCCCCCCCCCAGGCACGGCCCCGCCAGTGGACAGGCCGCCCTGCAGTTCGATCCTCTTTCTTTTCTTCCATCATCCTAACACTTTGTCAGACTTAACTCTCCCAAGCTGAGTCTGATGTTGGTCCAGCCATATTTAAACAGCATCCCTAAGGCCGTTACTAAGGCTACTTTATTATTGATATATAAGGGTGCATCAGGGTAGTTTGTATTCTAATGCTGCTTTTCCAAATTGCTGGTCAATAAAGGTTTGGGGTGACTAACAAAATGGTTGCGGACAGTCATAACGTGGAACAATGAGCACATGTGACAGCTTACAGGTTTGAATGATGTTTTGTGAATTTCAATCATAACGAGAAAGATTTCGATGAAAACAGGGCTTTTGTGCCTTGCCACGTCCATGCGGAGCAACCGTAATAATGGGTGCCTTTCCCTTTAAGAGCGCTCCGTCTGTCCAGTGCGGTTTTCGCTGTCCCCCAGGAGAAATGGGCTTCCTTTGCTCTGTTATTGCAGCGGAACCTGCGGAGGCCGGGAGGAAATTAGACTCTCCTCCGTCTCGTAAATATCTCCCCAAGTCAGGGCTTCCCGCAATGCATGCTAGTTAGGGGAAAATAAAACTCTGGGGGATTGGCTGGGGCACTGAATGTGATTTCAGAGTGCTTTTGTCACTTTTCATGTTCTATTGCAGTCATCTGCTAAGACAGGGGGAAGGTAATATGATAAATGTCATTGTATCTGAGTTGATACACACAGAGTTGAGATACACTAACGCACAGGGAAGCTCTGCTTAGCAAATATGTTCGTTTTGCGTATTATTTCTCATTTCATGTTTGTCAAGAATTTTCCTGGATTTTTTTGCAGCAATTTTTTTTTTCTGTGATTATATGATGTTTGCTGTGGTGCTTTCAGGCTCATAGAAATAAGTCTCTAAGGCAGAGGCCCTCTTACTGTTTAACTGAAAAAGAATCTTACTCTTAGTATCGCATGTCAACAGGAAGATCAGACAAACATCAAAACAGAAAGAGCATGAGTTGGTAAATTAACCTTACTGGATGTTGCAAACACTCCTCACAGACATTTTAAGCATGTCGGAGCAGGAAGGGTATAAAATACCGAAGAGAGTGTAACTACCGAGAGGAGCGGTGATGCACTTTTTGTGCTGCCCTGCACAGACAGCTAACACAGGTAATTGGTAAAGTACATTAATGATTATAATGGCCTCTGATGACGATTATGATGATTCATAATGACTCAGTCCTGGGTGACAGGAGACAAAGTAGACGCAAGAGCATAGCAGGTTAGTGTATGTCTGTGTTGCTCTGTGTGCCCCGTGTGTGTATTTCTATAGAATCGCTTGGGCGGTTCATGATCTCTCTTCCCCTCAGCACTGAGGCCGCTGCCATGGCAACAGCGGGAACCTCCCCCTGTTCCTTGGGCCAGTGCACAGGGGTGGGCGCTGCACAGGGGTGGGCGGCCTCCAGCTCGGCAGAGCAGACCGTTACATTTGTGAATTAGCTCTGAATTAGCTCTGGCAGAGGAAATTAAATAACGCCTAAAATTCACAGTAGATTGACACCGGCTCTCTCATTCAGAAAGAGCTTGTCAGGGCTGCTGCTCCCTCTGATTGCTCACAGTAACACGCAAACACAAACAAATTAACATTCTGGAAAAAAAAAACAACTTAATAATTGCACAATTTATGAAAACAAGGGATGAGAAAGAGATGGGACAGGATGCACAAAGTGACAGTGGGTGGCCTTTCTGGGTTTTTATGGGGTTTCTGTTCAGGCAGTGAGAAAGACAGCTATACAGCAATGTGGAATACCGAGGTCTGCACACCAGCGGCACCCGATAGGCAGTCAGACTGGGAAAGTACTGGTCAAAGAAATTCGTTGTCAGAGCACATTGTGACAGTGACAGTTTTAAGCTAAGCTTTTATAGATGTGCTGCAGACATAACCCCTGGCCCATCCAGTAAGCACTCACTGTTCTGGTTAAGTCTTCGCCTTATTTAACATCAGCATCTCAGTCTCTTCACCTTTACATCCATTTCAAGATTATAGTAAGTATTATTTTCACCATGCAAATTAAATGTATGATTCTGCTATCTAGGGCAAATTGTGAACATCTGTAACATTCTTCTGCAACCCAGTAGTGTTTATTGTTATATAATGTTATATAGTGAACAGATTCACAAGACAGGCTTTATTGTTAAAAATGTTTAAGCTATGGAACAAAAAAAATGTCCATGATTGTAGTGCACATGCATTGTGCATACTTTCGAATATGCTGTTTTAAGCAAAAAAAAATAATCATCAAATAATATTCAAAGTACGTCATATCCTATCACAGGCTGAGAGAAGTAAAGTGCCAAAATTAGTTTTGAAAGCTTGAGCCGGTGATAAGCCCTTCGACCCCTGTGTCAGGTTCCCTTTAGGAGGAAATAGATTTCTGTGATTACTCAATCAGAGAACAATGCTTCCTCATAAACAGGGAGCAGTAAAATCTGAAACATGCAGCATTTTCATCAGTCATAAACATTAACATGAATTATTGTTATATTAGATAATATGATGGTTATAAAATCATTGACACAAAATGCCTGTGGTGTTTCCCTCCATTTATTTTGTTTGAGCGCGAGACCCGAATTGTTAGCAGCCCATAGACATACTCCCAGTCTAGCCCTAGATAGAGGAGGATTCACAGAGGGAGAGCAGCCTTATTGTGCTGAGATAGGTCGGGCATGGTAGAATGGAGTGGAGCGCGGCCTGCCTGTATTTACACAGCAGGACAGAGTAGAGTGCGGCCTGCCTGTATTTACACAGCAGGACAGAGTAGAGCACGGTGTGCCTGTGTTTACACGGCAGGACAGAGTAGAGCGCGGTGTGCCTGTGTTTACACGGCAGACAGAGTAGAGCGCGGTGTGCCTGTGTTTACACGGCAGACAGAGTAGAGCGCGGTGTGCCTGTGTTTACACGGCAGGACAGAGTAGAGCGCGGTGTGCCTGTGTTTACACGGCAGGACAGAGTAGAGCGCGGTGTGCCTGTGTTTACACGGCAGGACAGAGTAGTGCGCGGTGTGCCTGTGTTTACACGGTAGGACAGAGTAGAGCGCGGTGTGCCTGTGTTTACACGGCAGACAAAGTACAGCGCGGTGTGCCTGTGTTTACACAGCAGGACAGTGTCAAGCGCTGTGCCTGTGTTTACACGGCAGGACAGAGTAGAGCGCGGTGTGCCTGTGTTTACACGGCAGACAGAGTAGAGCGAGGTGTGCCTGTGTTTACACGGCAGATGTATTTACGTGGCAGGACAGCGTGGCCTGTCTGTGTTTACGCGGCACTACGGAGTGGAGCATGGGCCTAAGTGTACATGGCCTGCCTATGTTTACACGGCAGGGCTAAATGGAGTGTGGCCTTCCTGCATTTACATTGCAGAATGAAGTAGAACACAACCTGCCTGTGTTTACGTGGCCTGCCTGTGTTTACGAGGCAGGGCTGAGTGGAGCGCGGCTTGCCTATGTTTATGTGGTCTGCCTGTGTTTATGTGGCAGGACGGACTGGAGCGCAGCCAGCCTGCGTATACGGAGCTTGGCCTGCCTGTGTTTATGCAGCAGTATGGAGTGGAGCGTGGCCTGCCTGTGTTTATGTGGCCTGCCTGTGTTTACATGGTAGGATGGAGCAGAGCGCTGCGTGCCTGTGTTCATGTGGCAGGGTGAAGCGGAGCGTGGCCTGCCCATGTTTACGCGGCAGGACAGAGTGGAGCGTGGCCTGTCTGTGTTTACACGACAGGGCTGAGTGGAGCGCGGTTTACGTGATCTGCCTGTGTTTACACGGCAGGATGAAGCAGAGCATAGCTTGCCTATGTTTACGTGGTCTGCCTGTGTTTACATGGCAGGATGAAGCAGAGCGCAGCGTGCCTGTGTTTACTTGGCAGGACGGACTGGAGCACAGCCTGCCTGTGTTTACGCAGCAGGACGGAGTGGAGCTTTGCCTGCCTGTGTTTACACGGTAGGATGGAGCAGAGCACGGTGTGCCTGTGTTTACGCGAGAGGGTGAAGTGGAGCGTGGCCTGCCCGTGTTTACGAGGCCTGCCTATGTTTACATGGCAGTCCCCAACACAGAGCATTTTCAATTGCTGGTATTTTGGATGTGTTTCCCTAACATTTTTCTATTTGTACCATATATGTTGGATTAGAGATTAACCCTGAAATGCTGTATTGGTGCTTTTGAAACAGGGAAATGGTTATACTCACTCACACAAGCGCACGCGCACACACACGCACACACACACACACACACACACACACACACACAGCTGCTTAGTACCCCATAATGCTGGGCCGAAAGGCCAGGGTTGCAGATACAGGATAATTGTCAGCGCTTACATGAAGGGTGTTGATTTAGCCGTTTGGCTCTGAGCTCTGGCAGAGGCAGTGAGGTATTTATCTTTTTTAATGTGACGCACCAGTGAGGCCAGCCAGGGTGGCAGTGCCCCCCCCCCACCCCTCCAACCCCAGAAACTCGCGCCAAGTCTGTCTCACCCGGCAGCCCGCCCACACACTCGCACACAGAGGTTATGCCAGGCGGCTGCGTGATTCATTAGGCATGCATCACTGGGTGGGGGGGGGGGGGGGTTTGGGGCGGCCCCTGCAGGGACTGTGCAGCTACAGGAATGTCACTGCTGGCTACTGCGAGGTGTGCGTGTTTGCTTGTGTGTGTGTCTCTGAGTGTCTGTCTGTCTGTGTACCTGTGTGTGTGGAGTGTGCGTGTTTGTCAGTGTGTCTACCTGTGTTTGCGTGTTTGTGTGTGCCTGTGTCGTTTCTGTGTACCTGTGCATGTGTTTGTGTGTGTGTCTGCATCTGACTGTCCTGTGTATGACATTTTAAGTCAAGTCAAGACTAATGTCAGTGTACTTTGTGTGTAAGAGTGTATATGTGTGTGTTTATTAGTGTGCAAACGATGTTAAATTTATGTTAGAGTGCTTTCCATTTGCATTCTGCATGTACACACACTTGTCCTGCTAAATCCAGTGCTTATGTATTTGTTTATTCAGTATACCACAGTTTGAAAAATGGGTAAAATATTGCCTTTTTCTTGATTAACTTATAGGTGCACATTTAAATTTTTGTTCAAGAGGACATTGGTTAATCATACATGCCTGTGTTAGTAAATATAGTAACAGGAATGAAGAGCACCATTAAATCTGAAGAGGGAAGGTGTCGCAGACTCAGCTTTGCCTTCGGTACTGCGGATTGAAGCTGCAGAGGTCATTGGCTGATTCGCGTGGTCATGTGCCGTCTGCTTGAATTAGTGTAATTAATATTCATATACTATAATTCAAATTATAGTGTTATATAGAGTTATGAAAAGTTGCCTGGATAGAATTGCCTCTGCATTTTGGTCTTATTAAATTAATTGTGGTACCATGGGCATACAGAGAGTTTTCAGATACCAGTTCTTGCTTATATTGAATTTTTGGAGCAGTGCTTATGGTGCTTGCTGGTGGTATCCTGGCTAAAGCACTGGACTTCACAGTTGTGGTCTAGCAGGTACACATGCAGGTGAATGTATGCAAACTGTATGCTAGATAGATAAAATGCTTTATAATGAAAAGTAAGTCTGTTCTTAGAATTTAGGACTAAGACATAAGAGTAAAGGCTCCTTGCGCGTTAGCTCTGGCTATCAAGGCCGGCCAGCTGAGTGTAGTTTCTCTTAAGGATTTGATAAGATCGAAACGACAACAAAGCAGAGCTGAATTGCTCATAACCACAAATTGTAATTTACAGTGATGTTATCACTGTATGTTATGTATATTTATTTTCAAAATTCTGTTTTAAGCCATATTAAATTATGTCATTTTGGCCAATTGCAAGTGTGCAATTTTTACATCACAGTATTTCTGCTTGGGATATTTCAAACCGTACAGCCCTGCTTCTGTGAATCCATTATCAACCGTGATGGAGGGTTCACTTTAAGTATAGTTCAACCCATAATAATATTGTTTCTTCCAATTGTTAATTCTGTTAAAGCTATCCATCCAAACTGAGTGTTGTTTTTGACTGTAATTGATGGGAATGCAGACACAGAAGACTTTCAATTATTAAAAAACAAGTCAGAAATCAAGATGTCCGTGTTCAGACTTAGGGCATTAGTTTGTGTAATTCTGGGCTAAGTAATAACTGATATCGTGAGCTGACAGGAGTACAAACGCACACTGTGTATCCGGTCTGAAGCAGGGGGGTTATAAGTGCGTTCCTCCATCATTCATGACACTGCTGGCATGGAGAACAGTTATACATGTCTGTTTAAATATAGCTCGGCTTGCAGCTCGCAGACACTCAGGGTGGGAGGGCCGAGTCATCAAAGAGAACTTTGCTGGAAATTTCGAGCTATTTTTGTCGGCGTGGTCCTCAGATGGTCGTCCACACGTGGCGCCTGGTGGCGAGGCGTCTCCGCTCCGCGCCGTACGCGCGTGGTAGGAGCACGGCTGCGTGTGCGTGGGTGTGAAGTGCTTTTAGCGGCGTCGCTCGGCTTGGGCACCCTTAGCAGAGGAGGCCGGGGAGGTGCTGCGGGTGCGGGGGCGGACGGGGGCTGAGCGGAAGGGGGCTGATAAGCCTGTGGGCTGCAGCTAGATGCCAGGATGGTGGCTGATTTTGTGGTCATGCAGGTAGCTTTTCCCTCACCACAGAGCTTATCATTCCCCCCTCTGGTTGATGGTGTGATTGGCCCCCCTGCTACACTCGGAGCCAAACGGGGCCCCGCCGACAGACAGCTGCTTTAGAAATTCACCTGAAGTAGTTGCTGAAGTACAATAGAAGATGGGAGAGTGGAGATGTGCACTTTTCCATTATTTATTCCCTGAAAAGCCAGAGGGAGGTAGTTCAGGTTCAGAAAGTACAAATCCAGACCAAGATTTTGTTTCAGCCAATGGGTTGGATATTCTGTAACTGTGACTCTTTATGCTCGACTGGTTGGTTGAAACTAAATCTTGTTCTGGATTTGTACTCTCTGAACCTGAACTTTCCACCTCTGCAGTATTCTTGCTAATAGCATGAAGGTTGATTACTGGAGGTTAAGCTCTTCTTGGGCGAGGTTTTGTGCACATAATAAAAGGGTAAAAAAAACACTTGTGTTGGACTTAGGCTGCGTAGGCGTCCTGCCTCTCGTTGACTGAATAACTCAAGATTCGTGGCTGTTTTTTTTCTGATTTACCTCATTTTCCTCACACACCTGACCAAACATCCCTCCAGTTTTTTTTTATCTGTCGGTCTATGTGTTTGTCTCTGTGCACCACCATAAAGACCTGCATGACCACGCTCTCTTTATTTATTTTCATAAAAGTCTGTTAAAAGGTATTGCAGCATGTCCCTCTAGGTGTCTTGGAATGAGGCAGGAGAAAAGCCTTTGGAGCACTGCAGCTTTACAGCTCCAGTGTCGTCACTGTTTTTTAGACTTTCCCAGTTTCTCTTTATGAAAGGATGCCATGGGAAATAGAAAAGTCCCACACCAGTTCAGTGCAGGAGGGGAAGGAAGCGGAGGTCTTGGTGGCCCCCAGCGGCGGGAGGGGATGCTGGCACACAGCGAGGATGTCAGGCCTCCTCATGATGTCAGGCCTCCTCATGAGTGCTGGCTCTCCTCTCTCTGCATCTCTCCACTGCCTGATAATTCACAATGACCCCTTCAGGTCACATTAAAAGTTGTCTGGCTTCACACGCCAAACCCCGAGGGCCACAGTTATTTTCCTTTCTTCTCAGTAGAGAAAAAAAGAAGCGATTCTTGTGCTTGGTGCTGTAACCCAAGCAGATAAAGCAGGCAGTGTTTACCTTGTTCGCTGTAGATGTCAGACTAATTACAGAACATTAGACTGCCTGCCTTCACACTGCATTGTGTATATATTTCCATTTCCTTGTGAAAATTTGCAAATAATATTCAGCAAATTGGTGGAAATATACAGTAATAAGGAAATTGATTGCTTTTGAACCACAGCCTAAGTCTATCTAGCCGTCTCGGAGTCCAGATTATCCACCTGTGGCATCAAAGTCCATTGAACCAAAGATGCTGAAATGAAGATGATAAATGAAAACATTTCTTGGACATGAAAAGAATAATTCCAATGAGTGACACAAATAAGTCTGCAAGAAATTACAAATATACATTTATATTATCCAGTTTTAGTTTCTGAGCTTCATAGAACCATACGGGCCAGTATTATTGTAGCAGAGTATTGTCTGTTAGCTGGGTGATGGTTCATTCGTTAAAGATGGTTAATTAATGCAATAGCATCATGTGCTGCCCTGGGAACAAGCCAATAGTCCGTGGTAACTTGGCAAGCTCTGCTAGATGGTAAATTATTGAGCCACGTACTGTGTAACTGTCTATAATGTATAATACATTACTGTTACATTTTTTATTTTATCACAGTAATAAGATATGATTTTCCTTCATTTACTGTTTCTGTTAACAATGACTAGAATAGGCTATGTATGTATTTGTCAACCTTAATATATGTAGAGTAATAATAAACTTATGATTTACGTATTAGCATTGTAAGATCACCGTGGACTGTGTATGCGATGGCTGTGTTGCATACATGGTGTGTGTCGTGTAAAGAAGCCCTGAGATCTGGCTGACGTGTCCACCGCGTGTGTGCAGAACCGCGGACGCCTGGCTGAGAAGCGGACCATCCCGCTGCCTCCCACCCGCCTCCCCAAGAAGGAGCTGCTCTGTGCCAGCAGTGACGACAGCGAGAGCAGCGACAGGGCCAATGGTGACCCAGCTGACATCAAGCAAGAGGACCAGCTGCAATTCAGTATCATGAGAAAGAGGTGAGGATCTTGGTATTTATGCACCAATCTCCGTGTACCACTTTTGTTGTATTAAATTCATCTCTTAGGTATATACTTGACTTCAAAACAGAAAGGTGTACAACATTATTTCCCCTTTTGTTGTACAGGAATACATGTTTTGATTTGTCCTGTCCAGTATCTTATTTTCAGTATTCCAGTATTCAGTGCCTGCTGATCATATTGATGGCATTTCCTCTGAGAATTTAGTCTTCTGTTTGGGTCTTCAGGCGTTCTAAAGCGTTGTTCACTGTGTTAAAAATGTAGCATTTTTTGCAAGTATTACACTAGCTGACCTATCCCAAAATAAATGTGATATTTTTATCTATGTAATTTTTGCTTTATACATATTTGTTGTTTGTCAGAGATTCACCATGTTGAGTTGGTTAAAATGTGGAATACGGCCTTTGAAATCTGACTGTACGTTATGTCGGATCCTGCACCAGAAGTTCGTCCCGGGAAAAGAGAAGCGATAGAGGCGTGTGATCGCGTGTCACGTGTTCTTCTGGTGACTCGGTCCGGCAGCGAGGTGTGTAAAGGCCACACGTCACGATCTGGCTTGTGAGAAACACACGTGGATGGGGCCTGTTAGGCATTCTACCATTGCTTTCCAGATGCTATGCTGGTTAAACCACGGCTATGAATCTCCCACTGTCTTCTCAGAGAGGGAACTCAGTGGGCAGATAGGAAGGGTCTCTTTGGTAAAACACAGAAGAGCTGACAGACGGCTGATTTATTCCAAGCATAAGAGAAAAACTTAGCATTCTGTACTTGTGTCATAATGTCTTGTCTTTTGTTACTTTTTATGTTTGGTAAATTATAGAAATTGAAAGCAGCGTTGCGGCTTTTGAGTAGCTCAATGCGGAAGATGAAGGTAGTGATGACTTTTGACTCGTTTCCATCGCTTAGTCGAAGGCCCTGAGTTTTTTGATAAGCAGCACAAACGAAGATGGTTTGACCTCAAACTCAGAGATGCTATAAATCGAAAGCAGACTGGTAGAGACAGTCAGGCAGTACTTGCTATTCATCCGTGATGGTCGCTCATGTCAGTGAGAGTTAAAGGACACGGTGAATGATGTTTCTCTGGCCTGCAGGGCAGCTTCTCGCACCGGTTCTTCATTAGAAGTTGAGCAATAGCACTTGATGACTGGGGCAATAGGAGGATGCTTACATTAGATTTATCTGCAGCCTTGTTCCCCCCCCCCCGAACTGAGGTCTGAGGTTAGTGGAAGGGGCCAAAATGTTAATCCGACTGTCTTTTCCATGGCTGACCTTCAGACTCGCAGACCTTTCAAGGGACATTTATCTGTCAACACGACAGACAAAACCTAGAATTTTTCAATATTCAGGAGTTACAGGAGTGATAGGAAAATAGAATAGTTTAATCTTTTCTGTTGATTTGGTATAATTAGTAAAACAAGTACAGAGGTTCTTGTAGATGTGCTAGTATCCAGTGATTGCTTTGCAGCTCTTATTCATCTACACAATGGATTATGCTTTTGGAAGTGTTTTGTGTCTATATATATGTGTATTTCTGTCCAGCTTTCTCCACATTCTGTGTTGTGTATGCTGTGCCTGATGTGTACGTACAGTATATATCGCCACTGGCAACTGGGTCTTCTGAGGCTTCAGATGTGCTGAGCAGGACGTCACCTCAAAAGGTGTCACTGTCAGTGCCTTATTAACACTGGTGCCCCCGCACTGCGCCCGGATGACCTCCAGGGCTCTGCACTGCCAGGCCATTAATGAGTTTTAGTGAAAAGGACATTCAAGATTCTCATTTTAGTGAAAAAAGGCCATGTTTGTGAGCACTTTTTAATCATGACTAGAGAAGAAAGGAGACCTAAAACAAACCTAAAAAAAAAAATCACCGCATCTATACCTATTTATTTTCGAAACATTATTTTACTGATCTGTGACTGGCTAAGTCAGGATCTTTATTGTAGTCGGATACATTTTGGCTGCAGTATGTACATACCACTGTATCATTAAAGAACTGGTCTTCTCTAGAGCAGTGTTTCCCAATCTGGTCCTCAGGGACCTCCAGACAATCCATGTTTTTGGATGGTCAAGAATGTGGAGAATCTGGCAAGGAGCTGGGAGGGAGCAGAAACGTGGAGAGTCTGGCAGGGAGCTGGGAGGGAGCAGAAACGTGGAGAGTCTGGCAGGGAGCTGGGAGGGAGCAGAAACGTGGAGAGTCTGGTAAGGAGCTGGGAGGGAGCAGAAACGTGGAGAGTCTGGCAGGGAGCTGGGAGGGAGCAGAAACGTGGAGAGTCTGGCAAGGAGCTGGGAGGGAGCAGAAACGTGGAGAGTCTGGCAGGGAGCTGGGAGGGAGCAGAAACGTGGAGAGTCTGGCAGGGAGCTGGGAGGGAGCAGAAACGTGGAGAGTCTGGCAAGGAGCTGGGAGGGAGCAGAAACGTGGAGAGTCTGGCAGGAAGCTGGGAGGGAGCAGAAACGAGGAGAGTCTGGCAAGGAGCTGGGAGGGAGCAGAAACATGGAGAGTCTGGCAAGGAGCTGGGAGGGAGCAGAAACGTGGAGAGTCTGGCAAGGAGCTGGGAGGGAGCAGAAACGTGGAGAGTCTGGCAGGAAGCTGGGAGGGAGCAGAAACGAGGAGAGTCTGGCAAGGAGCTGGTAGGGAGCAGAAACGTGGAGATTCTGGCAAGGAGCTGGGAGGGAGCAGAAACGTGGAGAGTCTGGCAAACAGCTGGGAGGGAGCAGAAACGTGGAGGGTCTGGCAAGGAGCTGGGAGGGAGCAGAAACGTGGAGAGTCTGGCTGGGAGCTGGGAGGGAGCAGAAACGTGGAGAGTCTGGCAGGGAGCAGAAATGTGGGGGTCCCTGAGGACCGGGTTGGGAGACACTGCTCTAGAAAGAACAAACATTTATCTGTACTTTTGTTAATCCATCTGTCCATTTTCTGATCGATTGTCCAGTACAGGGTCATGGAGATCCTGTAGCCTAATTTAGGAAGTGCGTATTTATCTCCCTTTAGCATAGCAGAAATGTACTTTGATTTTATAAGAACAGATGTGTGCCGCATATTCATTTAAAAAAATCCAGTGTACATGGTTTTAGACATCAAATGGGAACCACAAGGCATGCAAAGGTCCCACTAACCTCATTACACAGATTTTTACTCGACACGGCTACTGCCTGCGCGCTAAGTTGCTAATTAATTTATAGAACACTTAGAACTGTTATGCAAGGCTTTTACCCTTTAAAGTACCGCCGTCACGGTGGAGCCGAGTCTCCGATCTATTCTGGGGACTCACTATTCATTCCTACTTTGCACAAATGTAGGGTTGAATGAAACACATAATCGGATGTTCAATCTATGAAATTGCATTTACATCAAATATGGCGCAGTAAGTAAGTTAAATATCGGTCGAAAAGAATTAGATTTTGTCGGCTGATTGGTTAAAAAAAAAATCTGCTCATTCCAAAACTACTGTCATGGTTCATCGACCAAAGTACGTGGATTATTGTCATTTTGTTATTTTTCTTTCATTAGTCTACGTTTAATATAAATATTAGAGCGTACATTTTAGGTTTTAGTATTGTAATATAGCATACATTTTATATTTTGCTATTTTAGTTGAGGTTAATTCTGTAGTTGAAATAGCCAAATGAATTAACACATAGGGACAGGCAAATAGGCGAAAGGGTCTTTCTGTATCATGCTGACAGCCTTTCATCCTAAGATCTGTCAGATTCGATATTTCTCACTATGTTTTTAATGTAGCTTAAAAGTAAGGGCAGTTAAGCTTCGCGTCTGCTGAGACCTGGGATCCACTGAGAAAATATGCAATGAGTGTCGTCGAGTGGATAGATCGTACATGGTGCACAAAAGGAGCAGAACCTGCATAATAATACATGCTTAGAAAGTTCCGCTGATCTTTTAAGGTTCTTGACGTTACATGATTATTAAACATTACATTAGTTTTATGGAGGAAAATACTAATTAAAAGATATTTTAAAAATGTTCACATATCTTAGAACCAACATAATCTTTAGTAATTATCTTCAAACACAAACATCAAAAGAATTTGTTTGATACATACCTCTCTGCATCTCCTTCAAATATGTACACAAGGTGTTAGCTAAATTGTGCTGACTTCTCTCCTGAGTCATTACTCAGGTACCTTGACGGATTAAATTATTTACATCTGCTGACAAGGGGCCATCCCAAAGACTCACTCTCCCGAAATCGGCCTCAGACCGGCCTGTGAAAAAGACTGTTACAGCTCAGCTATTGTTTGGGAACTATTTCTGCATCGGTTTATTCCAGTCAAGAGCGCAAAACATTTCTGGGTGCAGTTGGGTGATTGGTAAGTCGGATGGGAATATCAGATGCCGACGAGGAACTTTACGTACTGATAGGAGTGCAAACGTGGATCAACGGGCTCATAAAGAGGAGCAAGGCTATTGCTCCCTACCACACCTGTCAAGACTCCCTGATAAATCTGTAGCTATAAATGTACCTGCATAAGAAGCGAGGTGTTAACCTGTATGCACCGGCGCCAGCGGGCCCCGCGATGTGGTGCAAACCTCGCTCACTCATCTGGGGATCCGGGCTTTGCCAGCTGGGCTGAGAAAGTAGCTTCCTCCTGATGCTCCTGATCCTCCGCAGCCTGTAGAACTGCGATATCCAGGCCGGGTGCCAAAGGCAGGGGGTTTGGTGTCATCACTCAGTGCTGGTAGGTCCCCGTGTTGATATAAAGCTGGGCAGCTGTGCTGATCTTTGCATGTAAGTGTTACAGTGTGAGGCTTTGGTACAGTGCACGTTAGATGATATATCTTATGCCCAGCACCACTGCATTACAGTGTGAGGCTTTGGTACAGTGCACGTTAGATGATATATCTTATGCCCAGCACCACTGCATTACAGTGTGAGGCTTTGGTACAGTGCACGTTAGGTGATATATCTTATGCCCAGCACCACTGCGTTAGTGTGAGGCTTTGGTACAGTGCATGTTAGGTGATATATCTTATGCCCAGCACCACTGCGTTACAGTGTGAGGCTTTGGTACAGTGCATGTTAGGTGATATATCTTATGCCCAGCACCACTGCATTACAGTGTGAGGCTTTGGTACAGTGCACGTTAGGTGATATATCTTATGCCCAGCACCACTGCGTTAGTGTGAGGCTTTGGTACAGTGCATGTTAGGTGATATATCTTATGCCCAGCACCACTGCATTACAGTGTGAGGCTTTGGTACAGTGCACGTTAGGTGATATATCTTATGCCCAGCACCACTGCGTTAGTGTGAGGCTTTGGTACAGTGCATGTTAGGTGATATATCTTATGCCCAGCACCACTGCGTTACAGTGTGAGGCTTTGGTACAGTGCATGTTAGGTGATATATCTTATGCCCAGCACCACTGCGAATTCTGATAGACATCGCTAACAAAATTAAATTATTACCACAGACATGGTATTTAGAAATGTAACCGAAATTGTTTTTGTTTTTTAACCACAGACAGTCAAGTCTTTATACAGACATGTTTGTCCACATAGGGACAGGTTGACAGTCGTACATTGTGCCTTATTTATGACCATAAAATATATATCTTCAAAAACAAAAATGTCAACCAGAGTTGAAAACTTATGTTTCCATTAATTTGTTTGAACAGCAAATGGCACAAAAATTTTACCTGCTGGCGCAGTATTTACTGCTGCTGTGTGACATGAAACTGTTAAATAAGCTAATGTGTAGGAGAAACGTACAAAATTAAATGCAAATATTCAACAGATCATCATAAATTTTTCAGCTTTTATTAAGAAGGTGATTTACGATTGTTTATCCCATAATATTTACTGTGGACAGGTTTATACTTAACGGAAACTGGTAAGACTTTAATTTGTTTTCGATTTGTAAAAATTATTTTTCATTTGTTGGTATACAGGAAGTGAGCGGTGTTAGCGGGAATTAGCGAGATAGCATTACTGTGAAGGCGCTTCCTCGGTCATGGATTTTTGAGACTGGAGAAACAGCTTCTCTGCCCTGGATGTGGCATAATCCTCTGCTAGAATGCAGGTTGGTTGGACATCGAGAGGTTGTCAGTGAAGGTCATTGATTAGAGTTGCCTCTTCATCAAATAAATGTTTGTATAGAACCAAGATGGACGTTCTTCAGACTCATCTGCATTACTTTGCATACATTTCACAATAAACAAACACGTACAGATACACGCACGCGAACCATTTGACTGTCATTCTTATCTGTAGCAACTAATTAGGCCATCAAAGTAGTAACACAGTCAATGGCTGTTTTTTTTTGTGGCTAAAAAATTTAAGGTATAGAGAGGGGGTGTGATTGCCCCAGGGCCGGGGGTGGGGGTAGCCCCTTTGGCAAGTGGAAAAGACCCAGTTTCGATCTGACTGCACCCACGTGGCAGTCCCCGAGGGCGGCTTCCCCTGCCGCAGCTGCTGTAGAGAAACAGAATGGGCATCCCCTGTGCCCTCCTCCAGGAATGAGCAGCGGCCGTCACTGCTGGGGTGGATGAATCGTCAGAACTATAAAAACATTTTGTTTTGTTTTTTTTTTTTTCGCCCTCTTATCTTCCAGTGCGCAAAAAAGCAGGTGCCGAGTTTCATTTTCTGCAGCTGTTGTCGCTGAGAACTGAGTGTGGGCGTTCTTTCAGTATTTGTTGTTGTCAGAACAGCGAAGGAATACTTCAGAAACGGAGATTTGGCTATTTTACGTTTCGTGCGTGCACATTTTTTGAATGTTACAAGTGTCTCCGCAGTGTGAAATTTCCAACCTTTGTTTTCCTTCAGGGTAAAACCTCAAAGAGCACGAATCTTCCTTCATTTTGATTATATTTGGATTATTCACGTTTAACTGTACTAGAACACACACAGAGATTTGAGTACTCTGTGAAGAATGGTGCATTATTAGGGTGGTTATTTTGCAATTGCTGATGCCCCAGGATCGAACACAACCTGATTCCCCCCCCCTCACTCATAGTAAGGCCCATTACCTGGAAAACGCTTAGATGATCACTGAGAGACAGTAAAATATAATTGTGTTTATTTTCATTATAAGCACAATTAAGTATTTTGACACTGCAGTTGTTTTGACGAAACTAAGCGAGCATAAAGGATGAGACACAGCAAAATTATTTTTAAGTGGATCAGGACCTTTTGTTTGTTGCTGACAGATCAGTTATCATGGGTCGGCATGATCAGGTCCCGTTGACGGCTTGGGCTGATCACTAAGAGTTAAGTTCTACACATAAAGCAATAGCTGCAAGGCCCATGAGATCTGTGGCTGATTATTTATTTGGTTACATGTTTCTTTATTGGCTTGTCCCTCTGCCTTCTTGCCAGGGACCTTTATTCCAGGCAGTGACTCAGTTTTTAAGGGAAGCTGATCTGTGTAGTAATGAGAAGCTTAGTGTGCGTAACTTACAAAGTCTCTGAGTTGTTTTACTCTAACCTACAGGACTGTATTTTGCCCATAGGAGATGTTTATGATATAATTTATTTGTGTATTATTATTTCTTTAAAATGCATATAATTACATTATTGGCCACTGGTAGATCACTGTTGTTATTTTTTGTATTCATTTTGTTTGTTGTAAGTTACTAAGTTTTGGAATCACATTCCCCTAACCCTTTTTTCCAGTTGGATATGTGTATTTTACTACGTGATTTTAGTGAACGCGCAGGTTTTCAGGAATGCATTAGTTACATTGTAGCAGGCCTGAATGTACATGTCTTTTTCCATCGCTTTGGGTGGACATCAGCAAGGTGTAAGAACTTCCTGCATCTGAAGCTGACTGTTTACGGCTTGGTCTTGCCCATGTCCGTCTGTGCTGGCGCCGGATTTTTGCATAACTGTGGCAGCCGGCCAGGTCCCACTGTGCACCTGGCACTGGCCTTCTCACTCCACACCCCCCAGCAATGAGGGCATCGCACCCCTGCTCCGCTAACACCAGCCTGCGCTCAGCCATAGTGACAGACAGGCAGTGGGGCCCCTGTCTGCCAGCCCTTACGGTGACACCCACGCTCGGCGCCGCTACCCGGCGCCCCCCGCCATGCTCTGCCCCGCCCTCCGCGCCCCGCCGGCGCTCAGAGCCATGCATCACTACTGGAGCCCATGTGTCACTGCCAGGGACAGGTGCCAAGCTCGGGACACTGTTCTCCTCGTCCATACTGCCAGAGGTATAACCTACGCTTTAACCGCAGCACCAGTAACAGGAATCACCTGGGAACTATATTGTCTTTGTACTATTTTGATGGAATCTGGGACTATATTTGTTTGTCTTTTGAGATGCGGTTTGCAGAAGGTTTTGCCTTCTGCATCCAAGCACGCTGCCCAAGCACGCTGCCCAAGCACTCCCCACAGGCTCAAATCAATAGCAGGCAGCTCCTTTATGGGGTCGGGGGGCTCTCTGGCACTGCAAGGGTGGGATGGTGGTCACTTCGGGCGAGCTTCTGGTTTGTGCATCGTTGGTGATGTGCCTCGGTGACTATGACGATAGAAGCCTGTTACTACCACAAAGAAGGTGAGGATGTTTCCCACCAGTGTAAATCAGAGTATGGCTAGTACTTAAAACGGAAAAGAGGACCATTGTCCTAAACCTTTTGTCATTCCTTGTAGGCGTCTCCAGTGAAATGTCGGTTTATGTTGCTGGGCAGTGTGGGAGTTTTAGGACAGTATGTACCCCGGATATAAGCCCAGTATGTACCCCGGATATAAGCCCAGTATGTACCCCGGATATAAGCCCAGTATGTACCCCGGATATAAGCCCAGTATGTACCCCGGATATAAGCCCAGTATGTACCCCGGATATAAGCCCAGTATGTACCCCGGATATAAGCTCAGTATGTACCCCTAGTGTGTGCCGGACAGAAAGGGGACCGGGTGCCCTCAGTGGGTCTGTCCGTCTGCACCCTCCGCACCCACCAATGCTCCTTACTCCGTCGGAGTGCTGAGTCAGGCAGCCGGGTCTTACCTCTGACGCAGATTATGACCTTGGCCGACTGTCCACGGGCCCTCATTAGCTGGCCGATCTGGGACAGCCGAGAGAAAGTGCGCTAATTAGCCCCGGGAGGGAAACTGTGCCCTTGCAGCGGGGACTTAGTGCAGATCCTTTGAAAGAGGTCTCCTGGGGAGCGTGACCTGCTTAGGTAGGAAGTTCAGGGTGGCATTATCACACTGTTAGTAGGAGGGATGCCTCAGACTCTCCCTGCACCCGACCTCACAGATAAAGCAGGCATGTCGTTTGAAGGTACAGTGTATCTTCTCTGACATATACTCTTTTTGTGCGTGTTGTGTCATGTTATGCATCTCTCAGTACCTTTTCGCTGCCACTGGGAAGTTGTATATATGGTGCTTTATTGACGGAAGACTCACAGACTGTGTTCGTTGTGCACTGAGCCAATAGTGTTTTTATATTCTAGCAGCTGGACTCTTGGACGTCTATGAAGCGGTGATGCCGTTTATGTCAGGGAGGTGTCATGCAGCTGACAGACCATTCCATGTAGCAAAGTTAAATGTTCTACACTGTCCAAAGCAGTCATTGTGTCAAAGGGATTTTTTTTTTTTGTTTTTTTCCTTCTTCTTAACACCCAGTATACCAGCCCCTCACTGAACAAATACTTCCCTGCCAGCCAAAAGCCTTCCCAAACTCTGAGGAAGAATTACCTTGAGCAGTCTCACCGTGGATGCTGCGTGTCTGTGCTCAGCCTTTGATTCCTCTTCCAGATCAGTCCCTGTAGCAGACAGTTGCCATCATTTCCACAGAACTGACTGGGATTATGCTCTTTTTTATGGACAGAAACTTAGGATGTTGCCTCTGTAGTAATAGCATGTAGTACAATTAGCGTCAGATGTCAAAGAATCCTTGATCATGTTTTAAATGGCTTTCATCAGTATATTTATTAAAATGTTATGTTTTTATTATATTTTCCTAAAACAGTATATATTTTTTAGCAAACACATTGTCATTGTCAGTTGGTTTGGCGAGCTTGGTTTTTGAATGACAGTTGACTGGTTAGCTGGTCTAGTCTGGTTACCTGACCTAATCAGCTCTTGTGTTTCCATGGACTTGCCAAGAATAATTGTCCTAGGGTCTATAATTTATAGGCTGTAGAGCTGGAATTTTGGTTTCCATAGAGAGTGGAGCACATCCACTGTCAGTTACAGTGAGAGATTGGGCAGGGAGGGCTCACTGTATCCAGTGAAAAGGACGCATTTGTCATCGAGATATCTCTGGAATCCTGTATGTCTGTCTCTGGGCCCTTGGCCATATTGAGATAGAATTCTAATATGTCCAAAAAGCTAAGCCGGTATTGAACAATATTATGACGGTTAAGGAGATCGGAGGAGTAATCAGATTTGGGGGAAATACCCCCATGACATACTTGCCTTAACCTCAGGGACCGATGAGAGACAGTTCTTGCTTCTCAGAGGTGTTAATGAAGGCTGACGGGTAGGCTGACATATCCTGCCCTAATCCCACCCCCACGCATTCCATTTGGGGAGGGGGTGTCACATGAGCACCAGGTAGGCTCCCTCTGATCTGGGATCAGTCTGGCCAATCCATGCCAAATCACACTGGTATACAGGACACAGAAGATACCCCCAGCTGGCATCTCTCCTGGGTAAATGTCCCGCCTGACAATGAGAAGAGCTGGTCCATGTTTGTCCTGTAGCACACAATCCAGTAATTATGCAAAAAGGAATAAAAAATATATATGGAAGGCTGTATGTTCCTACAACGTTATGGGGTTGGTACCATCTCAGGGGTACCTCAGCTCCAGTATCTACTGTTGAGGCCAGACATCATGGTTACTGAGTAAGCCATGTTAGGTTAGTGGATACACCACTCAGGTCACAGTCGCTCATCTGCCTAGTCCTTGCATTCATTGCCATTATACCATCCTTATGGAAAAGAGGTATGCAGACCTATGAGGAATGTAGACCTATGAGGAATGTAGACCTCATTTATACATGAATTTCTATAAACTTTTCCCCAATGATTTTTGGGTGCATGAAAAAAAACCTCTAATCACTTCATTTTAAGCTCATAAACCACTTATAATTCCAGAGTGTGATGATTAATGTCTCTTAAGGTTGAAGATTAGACAGGATAAGACGCAAAATTGCTTCGGACAGTAGTCTGTCATTTTTTCCTGTGTGGAGACAGGCGATTACCATTTGTGCTTATGTCATGCATGTTAAAGGGGGTTTATCAATTGGCAGCTTTTCTTTCACTGTGTGCTTCGTTATAGAATGAAACCTGCTCGCTGTTCACAGAAAGCCATGGTCAGACGTGGGGCCGGATGTCAGCAGACTCTGATCAATCCGTGGCATTAAAGGAGACCTCGGACACACTGATTAGATGCCCCTCTGTCAAGTAGCTGGCAGTGGAAGGTGTTGGGGGAAAAAAATCCTATTCTTGTGGACCATATCATTAGTAAGCCGGGAGAGCTTTGGTGGAGCAAACTCCAGCGAGATTGATTGGACGTGGTCATGTGCTCTCAGTTAATCAGAAATGTGCCTTTTCCAGCACTGCTGTAAGTTGTTCTTAATTATTTTGAAATCATTCTCATTGCTAAGATCCTTGGTTTGATTTGCTTTAGCTGCTGCAGATCGACGTCTTTTTGTGCTCACTTTATATGCATTTCAGTAGCTGGTATTTTTTCCTGCAGCCTGTTTCTGGTTGAGGTGCGATCTGTTTGGTGGACCGGCTTCGTCCACAAGGGCTCTTTACTTCTTCCCTTTGTTGTGACTCGACTGCAAACAAACCGATGTAGCGTGAGGCGAGGGGAGACTCCCCCCCGCAGACCTGACCCCCCTCCCGTTGTGCTGCAGCCGCGACGGTGACCTCACATCGATCATCTCCAACCTGCACCACAGTCGACAGCTGGGCTTGCCTGAGGGTCCGCCCTGCGGGGACATCATCAGTAGCAACGGCATCGAGATTGCGTCCGCAGCAGCAGGTACGCCGCTTGCGGGGGCTGCGTTCGGGGCTTCTGCAGTTCCTACCTGTCATTTATTCATACATTTTATATCTCCTCTTTTTTCCCCTCCCTTTTTATCGGTTAGTCTCTATGCTAAAGCATGCTGCCTCATTTTCAGTACTTCTGTAAGTGATTTTTTGGTCTCTTCTCCCATTTTTTTCTCCCATGTTGCGTATTTCCTTCTTTTCCACTTCTGCCAGAGTGCCATGCCTATCGGTCTTAGGACCAGAGGTGGATAGTTCAGGTCCTGAAAGTAAAAATCCAGACCAAGATTTTGTTTCAGCCAATCAGTTGAGTACCCCGTTGACTGTGAACTTTTATACTCAGTTTGGCTGGTTGAAACAAAATTTTGGTTTGGATTTTTACTTTCAGGACCTGAACTATCCACTGCTGCTTAGGACCTTAGTCTGGCATCCTTTAACCTAATTGGCATGATTAATTAATTACTCGTCCCCTTGTGTCTGGCCCCAGCTCATTACTTAATGTGTGGTTGACATTTTCTCTCACATTTTTTAATAAATTACTTTATTAAGATGTAATCCTGTGTGATTTAGAGATGCCAAGGAACTAATTGAATGAGTTAATTAGATGACGTTTATCTCACAGCCATTTCAGCTGCACTCTGAATCACCACCCCACTAGTTTATCAATAGCATCACAGAGAAAAAAAATGTTAAATCGGTGCAATAAAAAGTTCAGTGTTTATTAGGTATTCTGTTTGTTTCTTGGGTTAATATAGACCAAATATATATTTTTGATGGATGTACCAGCTGTTGGCGTTGTGCAGTTAGATGGTCTTGATTATCTTAAAGAAATTTATCGCGAAATCTGAACCTCGCACGTCCTTGCGGTGCGAATGGAATATCACTCGTATCAGCCGTGCAATGCTGTCCGTGGCTGCAGAACCAAAGCAGGCGCCTGTGTCTGGTGATTATCAACCAAACCCCTTATTGATCAGATGTGGAGCCAGAGAGCCGCAGCTCCGAGACGAGGTGGGAACCGCAGGGTGACATTATCCACCCCGCCGGGATGGTTCTGGGGTCACGGCGCATGACTCATTCACCTTTTTAATAAAACAGGAATCAATGGAGGGGAAATGACGACATTCTCGCAGGAAAAAAAAAATTGTGTGTGGGAAAATATGTGGTCACATTCCATTCCTGGGCATTAATTTTTGCAGGAAATATGACATATAGATGTGTGGCTATATGGATGTGTCGCACAGGTAATGATAAAATAATTGCATCTTTGCCTTAATACTCTCAAATGAAATTTTAGTTTCTAATGTTTCCTCTTAGTAGTCTGACACAATATTCCATCTTTTATGAGATGACCTGACACGACTGAAGCCCAAGAGAGGTGATTTGTAGAGTCAGACCCATTTTGAGGCGAGAGGTATTACCCCCCAGGAATCTATAATTATTGCTCCTTATTAGCTGGGTCCTGTAATGCTTATTTATACCTCCATATTTCACGAGTGCTCGGCCCAGAGGACATAAATAAAGCATTTTCAAAATAAGGAATGAGAGCATGTTTCGGTCCTGCGCGAGATTTTCAGAAGGCATTCCTGATCTTAAGTGAGGGAGTTCCGGTTCATTTGAATGTTGGAGTGAGACACAGGGTAAGATGCAGGGAAGCTGTCTGTCGCCCCTTTAAACTCTGATTTGGGAGAGTCTGCATAAGCAGCTTGTCCTGTGTCTGTAAACAAGTCCAATCCCATCACCTGGTGTCCTGTTGTGTTTAATTCTGCCTGTCAGTGAAATAAGAGAGAGAGGGAGGGGAGTTAAGGTTGAGCAAAGAACAGGACAGGCGAGTGTGGCGGAGGGTATGGCCTCGGGGGGGGGGGGGGGGCTGTGGCCTCCGCCGCCCCCAGCCCCTGGCCTGTCTCCGCCTGGCTTTCACAAAGCCCAGAGTTAAAAACCCCAGCCGCCCGTTGTGGACCGAAGCCACGAAAAATCCTCTTTCACAGATTACGATGTACTTTCAAACTGTAGCTTTTCCACATTTATGAATCAGTCTCCAAAGAGCTTTGTTAGTCCGATAAGTAAGAAATATTTTTATTACCGGGCACAGGAAATGCTGCAGATTTCTGGAGGGGTGACTAACGCTGCAGTCTGTGCGGTGAATGGGAGAGACTGAGGGATCTAGGCAAAGGCACTGCAGGCAGGGGGGGGGGGGACAGTGCCAGAGGCCAGCCGAGTCAGAGTGAAAGATGTTCCCTCCGTGTGGGAGGAGGGGGTGGATGTTAATTACATTGCAGGGGGCAGACAGGGGAGACAGGCCAGGCGTCAGCGGCAGAGAGCCGAGGCGGCCGCCGTCCCCAAGGCGACAGCTGATTGGCTGGGAACGCTGACGGGTCGTCTGGCTGCGGGGGCTTTACGGTCAGACCGGAGGCTCCCGCCAGCGCAGTGCAGCCCATCGACGCGGCTCCTCCCATTTCACTGGCGGGGGCGGCGGTGGCGGCGGCGGGGGCTCTGCGTTATTGGATAATGGGTCTGCATGACTCCTAAGTTAACCTCTTCCTTTCTGTTTTGTTTGTTGCCGTTAAAATTCCCTTTCATACCGCTTAGGGGCATTTTGTCCGTTCCCAGTGAGTGACCTTGAAGTTCCTCACAAGGGCGAACCTTGCCTACCTGTGCTCTTTTTTTGTCTTTGTTTATTATTCTCAGAGTTAGACTATTTAAGTCACCACAGATAAGCTCTCCCATTTCCCAGGTTCTCAGAAATGTAGTCTTACTTTATTCCCAAAGATAAATAGCTGGCTCTTTACGATTTCTTTTTCATTGTCATTTCGTACAGCGTTCGAATGGTACCGTCCCCCTCCTCATGAATAATGCTTTTTTTATTGTTTTCTTAGTTTTTATCTTCAGTCTGTCGCTGTTGCTAGTGTCCCACCCGCCCCCCACTAACCTTCCTCAGGGTCTCCGCTGAGAGACAGGCTCAGCCCCCTCTTCCCTGCCACCCCCCATCCCTTCTGGGCAGCGGAAACAGACGCTCTTTCTCCTCCAAAGCAAATCGATGGCCGTCTGCGCGCTCCGGCGGAGGCACCGCGGGCAGCACGATCGATAAGTTATTAGCACCATTCTGTCAGCTGTAATGTGGAGATTGATCGCAGGCCGCGCCGCCCCGCGCCCGGCAGCCGTGACGGATTAGGGGCCGAGAGGGGAGTTATGGGGCCCGGCCGTCGGGCCTGTCACAGGAGAAGAGCTGTGGCCGTTTACGCAAGAGCCGCACTTGCCTTTGGCCTGATCCGCTCCGCCCTCCCCTGCTCTAAATGCCTGGCCTTGGTACAGAAGCTTAGCGTCACGCTTTTCTGACGAAGCCAGCTAAATGCACGTATTTTTTGCTTAACAGGCTGTCCATCTTTTTTTTTCATCCAAACAACAAAAGTGGTGGAAGAAGGTCTAAACACTGATGCTAAACTCATTTCACCTGAAAGGCCTGCTTATAACCCAGAAATGTATATTTCGTTTAAAAATGAGGGACCCCTGTTTTCACAGAATATGTAAAATGTGATTTGTTTCCTGTGTGGCAACAAGTAGGTTTGAAAGCTGGGAAAGACAATAAAACGCATGAGATACAGTAGATGGGGTGACCACAGTCGTGTTAGAGAGCAATCAGTCACAATTAACTTAAAATCGAAAACAAATTTTTGAATATGATCATGGGCAAAGATTTGTATAGCAGGTTACTATGAAAGGCTTTAGTATCGCAGTAAAGGAGCAAGCTTAGGGTTAGGGTTAGGGTTAGGAACAGAGGGGTATTACAATCCTGAGCTGGAATAGCAAGAGAGAAAGTGTTTGCAGTACAAGGTTGTCCTCTGTGCATCCATACACTTTCTGTAACAACCTATTCTGTAGCGGTTTGTGGCACCTGGAGTTTGTCCAAACAGAAGGGTATATGGTAGGCTGCATGCTGTTCCATTTCAGGACACATGTTCACACACACATACACACATACACACACACACACACACACACACACACACAGGGAGAGAGAGAGAGAGAGAGAGAGAGAGACTACGGGAAATTTAGGGGCACCAGTTCACCTGATCCCAAGTTTTTGGACTGTGGGAAGAAACTGGTGTAACTGGGAATATTGCACCACTTGTAAACAAATTGTCATATATAATTCAATTAAATTCAATTCAATTCAATTCAATGCAACCTAATTCAGACTTTTTTATATAGCACATTTTCACAATATTACATTGTTTCCAAGCGCTTTACATTATCCCTGCCCAAAGCCCCCAGTGAGCAAGCCAAAGGCAACTGTGGCAAAGAAAAATTCCCTAGAAGAAGGAACCTCAGGAGGCACCAGACTCAAAGGGGGAGCCCATCCTCCAGGGGCCAGCAGAGGAAGTTCAAAATAGCAAAGTCCCAGTACTTTACTTAAAAAGTAAAATTGTGTGCAGTGCAGGTAAGAATGCAGAAGGTCCAGCTGCCAGGACAAGCAGGTGAGGGAGCTGCTGTCTTCGGCGAGATGGAGGGTCGTGTGACACAATAATCAAATGCACAACGGTGCCTCACATGCTTTATCGTCATTATTTTTAGAAGAAGGTTGAAAACCTGAGTACTTGTGATATCTCACTTATTTGGCTGCGACATGGAGTGAAAATGGGGGCAGAGTGGATTGATCAGCCATTTGTGCCCCGGGGGGCAGCACAGTCAATCCCTGCCCCATTAGAGGTGGTTTTCACATCAGGCCCCGATTTTGGAGCAGAAATGCTTCCCCAGGGAGGAAACATCAAAAAGCATCATTAGCGTTCCCCAGTCTTCAAAAACTGTACGGACACCCTCTGCTGCACTGCAGAGTCGGGACTCGGTAAAAACTGTACGGACACCCTCTGCTGCGCTGCGGAATTGGGACTCTGTAAAAGCTGTACGGACACCCTCTGCTGCGCTGCAGAGTCGCGACTCTGTAAAAGCTGTACGGACACCCTCTGCTGCGCTGCAGAATCGGGACTCTGTAAAAGCTGTACGGACACCCTCTGCTGCGCTGCAGAATCGGGACTCTGTAAAAGCTGTACGGACACCCTCTGCTGCGCTGCAGAGTCGGGACTCTGTAAAAGCTGTACGGACACCCTCTGCTGCGCTGCAGAATCGGGACTCTGTAAAAGCTGTACGGACCCCCTCTGCTACGCTGCAGAGTCGGGACTCTGTAAAAGCTGTACGGACACCCTCTGCTGCGCCGCAGAGTCGGGACTCTGTAAAAGCTGTACGGACACCCTCTGCTGCGCCGCAGAATCGGGACTCTGTAAAAGCTGTACGGACACCCTCTGCTACGCTGCAGAGTCGCGACTCTGTAAAAGCTGTACGGACACCCTCTGCTGCGCTGCAAAGTCTGGACTCTGTAAAAGCTGTACGGACACCCTCTGCTGCGCTGCAAAGTCTGGACTCTGTAAAAGCTGTACGGACCCCCTCTGCTGCGCTGCAAAGTCTGGACTCTGTAAAAGCTGTACGGACACCCTCTGCTGCGCTGCAAAGTCTGGACTCTGTAAAAGCTGTACAGACCCCCTCTGCTACGCTGCAGAGTCGGGACTCTGTAAAAGCTGTACGGACACCCTCTGCTGCGCTGCAGAGTCGGGACTCTGTAAAAGCTGTACGGACACCCTCTGCTGCGCCGCAGAATCGGGACTCTGTAAAAGCTGTACGGACACCCTCTGCTACGCTGCAGAGTCGCGACTCTGTAAAAGCTGTACGGACACCCTCTGCTGCGCTGCAGAGTCGGGACTCTGTAAAAGCTGTACGGACACCCTCTGCTGCGCCGCAGAATCGGGACTCTGTAAAAGCTGTACGGACACCCTCTGCTGCGCTGCAGAGTCGGGACTCTGTAAAAGCTGTACGGACCCCCTCTGCTACGCTGCAGAGTCGCGACTCTGTAAAAGCTGTACGGACCCCCTCTGCTACGCTGCAGAGTCGGGACTCTGTAAAAGCTGTACGGACACCTTCTGCTGCGCTGCAGAATCGGGACTCTGTAAAAGCTGTATAGACCCCTTCTGCTGCGCTGCAGAGTCGGGACAGTCTCAGATCATTGCAAGTCACTGATGTTAGAGGTCTCTCACATCATGGGAATACCTGTTCCCCCATTGTTCATCAGGGAGGACTTTTGAATGTTGCCCCCATACTGTGTGATCATAAAACCCTGCCCCCCCTCCCAGTTAGAGACTACAGTTGGGTGACCATGACGCTCCGACTTGTCAACACGAGACGAATCAGCGGAAGCGTGGCCGCATGCTGGTGCGGTAGGATGTGAGCGCGTGCGCGTGCGTCTGGGGAAGCGCTAACTGGCGCGGGCTCTGCCGGCACTCAATGACAAACGGTCACTTCCTTCCTGCCTGCGCGTGCTGCCGGCGTCCCCCATCCACCCACCGCCATGTTATCGCCCGGATATTGATTCTGAATCTCTTTTGGGCAAGAGGCTGTAATTGTAGACCGAAGCGCCTCTGTGTGGCATTTACTGCAAGGTTAGCAGAGCGTTATTTCAAGGTTTCCTTGTGCTGTTGGTATGAGGAGAGTTTTACTGAGGTGATGGAGAGACAAGGCTGGTAGAAGAAAGAGAAAGAGAGAGAGGGAGAGAGAGAGGGAGGGAGGGAAAGTCGAAAGAGGCAGGAACAATGTAACAGTGTGAAGTAAGAGCGACCCTCCGAATGAGGCTAATGCATATATTAGCAGTTAAAAGGCACAGAGTTGGAATTCTACGCTCCAACTGAACAATGCCAAAGTTTGCACTCTTCATTTCTCTCTCTTGCTCTCTCTTTCTCTTTCATGTTTTCTGTACGGCGGGTGGGTGTTTGGTTATGAGCAGTAGGTGGAGCATAAGGGGGAAACTTGGCACGTGGGTTTGAGGATGGCGCCATGGGGATCTCTACCTCCATCAGCACACACCAGTAGCCGGCAGTCTCGTCACGTGCGGCAGCTCCGGTGCCCCCGCGGCCTCTGACAGCCAAACCTCCTCTCTGCTCATCTGTCAAACCCCCTCATTACTCACGCCGCTCGTGAGACACATGCCCCCAGATCCGTGCGAATGCGGCAGCTCGGTCCCCTGTTTGTTGTGTGGCGTGAATCTCCCGCTCATGACGCTTCCTATCTGTCCGACAGATGACATTTTAGGCAAGAGGAGAGCTTGTTCCCCCAGCAGCAGCAGCGAGTGCCCCTCAGAGAATAAGAAGTCTCGCAGCGTGTCACCTAAAGGTAAGGAGTGCCTCGTCTGTGAGGGTGTAATAGGAGCAGAGTGTGAATGTGACTGACGGAGTGCTACTCTGCAGGGGGGTGACTGGGGGGTGAGAAGAGCACTCTGCTTTCTTGTGGCTTTCTGGTGTCACACATGCACGTACACACACACACATTCGCACACACACACACACACATTTCTATTCATGTCTTTGTGGGGACTTTCCATTCATTTCTATGGGGAAAGCTCTAATCGCAACAATGATGACCTTAACCCCTACCCAGCCCTAACCTTCACCATAACCAAACAAAATACAAAGCTTTTGGCATCTTTAAAAAATGGTCCTAACAACATTAAAATGGTTTTTAACACATTGTAATGACATTAAATAATAGTAATATAATTTTCATTCATTTATTTATATATATATATATATATATATATATATATATACAGACACAGACACACACACACACCAAACACCCAAACAAAGTATCTTTTTTTTTACTCTATTGAAATCATTTCATTAATTCAAGAATTTAATACTGTACTTCTTCTACAAATTACGACAATTCTACTATTATCAGTTTTTCGTAGGAGTGGAGAAGCTGGAACATAAAAATTGATAAAACACCACTTCTAAGCAAGAGCGTGGATTAGTGGATTAATTTCAATAACAGATCTGTTGACATGTGTACATGATTATTAGGGATTTTATGTGGTTTCCAAGTGTCCGTTAATAAAACACCCTTTTCTTTGAAGCTACTGCATTAATTAGGCATTTTCAGACAACATAAGTTTTTGCATCAGACTTTACCTTGCAGCAGAGCAGCATAAATTTTGTCAACACAACAAATTATACTTCACAGCGACAGCATTTGAGTGCATGTTTAACATGGTGATTCTAGTTTGCCGAAGAACATTATTAAGGAAGCAGTGGAGATGGCTGCTGGGATCAGTATGTGGGAAGATAAGGCCTTTCGGCTGGTTAAGTCTCTTCGCTTAGAAGCTCCACAGAGATGCTTATGATGTTTGCTGTGGCCACGGGCTTCGCCGCTACCGCCGCTGCAGGCTGGAGAGTTCCGCTGGAGATACAGCAGCCCTGGCCGCACAAGCTCAGCTCATACATGAGTCATTTCTCCCACTACCTATAGTCCATGAATAATATATGATCAAGATTTAAAAAGCATTGATCACTGGAGGGAATTGGGCGGGGCGTTAAGAAGGGTAAGAAGGGTGTGCGTGATTACCCCAGTGTGTGGGTCTGACTGTGTGAGAAGATAGACAGTGAGGTTCTGGGGTATACATCTTACATTGTGTTAAAATCCAGCACTGCTTTTACCAGCGACGCCATTTGCAGTCACGCACTGAGGGAGCATGCCTCTCCACATGAGTAGATAAGCACTGATTAAATTTTTTGTGCTGATCTCTGCCAAGTTTTTTTTTTCTTCTCTCTTTTCTGGGCCCCCTAACCAATCACAGTTCTGCAATGGTAAGATGGACAGCTGCCGCGGCCTATCGGTGAGGTCTCCGTTAATGACTAAAGCAGGCAGGAACGTGCTGGAGTTATGGCAGGCAGAGAGGAAAACAGGCAAATCGGAGAGTGGAAAATTCTTACTGTAGGTAGCCGGGCTGGCGTCCTCCCCATTGTGCAGAAACACGCACGGAAAGAGATGTTCAAAAAAAAAAAAACCCTGGCTCACCACCTCTCTCTGACACATTCACACACAAATATAGGCGCATACAGACGTGCACATTCCTGGGGGATTTGCTAGTGCTTGTTCTGTCTCCTAGTATACGCCTGCTGACCAATTCGCATGGCCTGCACAAGGCCGACTGCCGATCTCCACATGCTGTAAGAGATTCAGGTCTCTCTGAGGCAGGTAAAAATAAAAATAGCCTCCTGTCCCCATAGATGAATATATGATACACAACCACTGCAAAAAATGTGTGTGTATATGTGTGTATATATACACACACATACACTTACGAACTTTCAACTTACGAACTTTCAGACATACGAATGAAGAAGTCCAAATTGTGTCCATTGGGCTTCCGTTTACTCTCTGCAACATCAATTTTTTTTTCCTGCGCGCCGATTCCGCCTAGAATGGCTTCTGGTCGCTACTCCCACCGCGCAGCAGCGTAGCGTGCGTACTCCCAGCATCCTAGCTCTTTGTACTTGCGCATACCCTTAAAATTATGTTGAATAATGACTTACGCACATTTTAAGTTACGAATGGTTGTTCGGAACGTATCTCATTTGTAAGTAGAGGAGCGTCTGTGTATATATATATATGATTATATGGTTCGAGTTATATTCAAATTCAATTCCCTTCCTTATTTGAGAGTTATATTGATAAAATTTATATATGCATTTCATTTTATGTTGGATATTTTAAGAATGTGATATTTGTGACTTTTCACTATCTCTTTGAGAAGCGTCTGTCCTGCACGTTTTCTCGGGAATGTAAAGGGAAACACTTACCCCCCACAGAGAACTCCCACACCCCAGCACTGGAACCTCTGTCTGGTCACATGACCCCCGAGGAGCACTACAGGCGTATGATGTCAGCCCTGAACGAGCAGGGCTCCTACGAAGAGCAGCAGCAGCGACTTTACCGGCTGGCCAACAGCATGGCGCTTCCCAGTCACGGAGGTGAGCGGCTCTCCGTCACCGTCGGTGTCATGGCCGTGCTATGCCCAACATTCTGCACTCCCCGTCCCTCTCAGTTAGTCATGTTTGGCCAAACTTAGTGCCGTGGCTTTTGGACTCTTTGTGTTTCTGGCTCTGTGCCGCCTTTGTCAGGCTTCACACTAGGGCCATTCTTCCTGCTACCTTGTACGCCTTCAGAAATACGTGCCTGTATCTTGCTATGAATGTACATCCTCAAGGAGAGGGTGAATAGCTGAATGACGGGAATAACGGCCAGACTTCACAAGGGTCTGTTGTGTTTGCAGTGATTCTCTGAGCCTGAGCTTCTCGAAGTGTTTGGTCAAAAGTCCACATCAGATTTGTGCTCAAAAAATAACAAAACAGCCTTTCATGAACGTTAATGAATTGTCAATAACCTTCGATACAGACATGAATATATAACAAAAAAGGGAACCTGATTGTTTAGACTCTCTGCCATTGCGGGGGAGGGGGGGGGGGGGATTATGGCGAGTTATGTGTATTTGAAGTTTGCTGGTTCTACTTTGTATTTTTGTACTTCAGACCATATTAACCCTTTCGCTGTTAACCATGTTGATTCATAAGGTGCATTATCAGCTGGGTCCGGATTAGCTTGTGGTTCGGTCCGCGTCCGGACTTTGAGAACCCCAGCTCTAAACAAACTTTCAATTCACCTTATAGCCTCTAGCCTTTTTGCAAACCGTTTTCAAGCCCCTTTCTGGCAGGGTATTATTGCCAGTGACTGAAGGGCTGAATGTGCTTCTGGACCTCGGTCCTTTGAGATTGGGGCAGAATGTATGTCTTCTTCACTGGGGCCTCCCAAAGTGGTTCAGAGGGGCTTTTGACAGATCTTGGGGTCTTTTGCTGCGGGTAGCCCAGCCTAGGAAAGTTGTTATTATTAGCTTAGTAAAACAAATTTTTATGCAAAATTACCCAGTCAAACTTTCTTCTGCAGTGGAGCTTTTGAACCTTGCTGAAGGCTGCAGCATGAGCTCCTTTCTGGAGATGTGAACCTACAAATGATTGATTTAGTTTCTTAACCACTGTTCTCCAGCTGTCCCGCACAAAGACTACCTTTAGGAAATATTCTATTTTCAAGCTTACCAGGTTGTGTCAAAATGTCATGTCTCTGTGATTTGCGACTCTTAGTTCAGTTATATATGCAGTTATAAATAAATTTAACCGTGGTGGCTGATTTTCATTAGACGTTTAGACATTTTACCCGTCTTTAAATGAACCCTTGGTTTTATTTTTCTTTAATGGACCACATTCATATGCTTATATTTTTGAGACTTTGCCAGATGACTGCAACGTAGTACACTGAACAGGGGAATTAGAAAATGAAAATAAAGCTATAGGAATTATTTAAATTCCCTTTGTCTTTTTAACTCTCGGGGTACACTCTCAGCTGTTTCTGTAAATGCATAGGTATCCAGAGTTAAACCAGTCTCTAACATAGCAAACACTGAGTGGTGCAGACACGAGTCATGCACTTATATTACCAGTAATCCACAAATGGATTTTAATTCAGTTCCTAGAGCAGCAACTTCTATTGTTTTAATTTATGCATTGCAACTGAATAACTGCTGTGATGCCTATGATGTTGTTATCGATGCATCTTCATGAAGCGCTATGGTGTGTCTATGTTGGAGTTGACATTGTATAAAAAAATATTTCAATTGCATTGAGTTCAATGTATAATGCACTTTGTAAATCGGAGGATTTGCCCCTTCAGAGACAAATTCAACAGTACGGCAGTGTTTAAGTTGGCTATGTGCTGCATGAAATACCATGTAGCCTTAAACATGTCTTTTCCATTCATCAAGCACTGAGTCACTGTGGTACTATCATGGTAGAAGATATCTGTAATGATGGTCCAGCTTATCCCACTTATGAGTTCCTAGGTTTGGCTTCAAAAGTGCTCAGAGAAATATTCACACTCTTCTAACAGAAAACTTTTCCAAAGTATGAAATCACCCAGTTCTGTGTCAGGTCACAGTTGTTTTGGAGTCCTTGTTGCACGATGCCCATCTTGGAGAACCTACAACCTCTCCAGGAAGACCTCTTAGGTAGCCACACTGGTCGGATGGACCTTGAGGGCTGTATTGATCTGAGAAGCTCTTTAAGGCGGCTTGATGTTGACGTGGGGCTCCGACGGCATCTCCCCACGCACACCCTCCCCCCGCCCATTCCACCGACACCCTGACCCCCCAAGCACGCAGCTGCTTTCCAATTCCTTCTTTTTCTGCCGCCTCCCTTGCTGAAGCGGAGCATCTTTTCATGCTGAGGCGCTGAAATGAAAGCGTGCAATGAGTGTCGTGGGAGGCCGCGTGAGGTGTTTGCTGTCTGATGTGCAAGACCTTAGCAGTTTCACAGATTTCTCGGCTGAAAGTGAACTCAGATGTAAAGTATTTCACTCCATTATCAGTATATTTTCTCAGTATTGAAACTATACATTAGCAGGTAATAATTAACAGGTAATAATTATTTGGTGCACTGGTTTTCCTGTCACTGGTTACCTGTCACTGGTTTACCTGTGGCGAGTACCAGCTGTTCCCACCTATATTTTAGTCATAATGCACTGTCCTGTTCTGGGGTGAACCTGAGTTTCATCCAGAGGATTTCTGACTAATTCCATCATAAAGGGGGCAGCACCCATTTTTATAGCCTCATAAGGACACAAAAGGGGGGGCCAGCAAGCCCGATCCTGACCCTCCCTAACACCCGGCACAGCTGGATGCCGTGGACCTTGTCTCTGCTGCCAGAAGGAGTGTGTGTGTGTGTGTGTGGGGGGGGGGGGGTAGTGTTCTCCTAGGAGACAGAGTGATTTGCGGGACTCTGGATACGGGGAGGGTGGCTTTGTGATAGGCTGGCATGGTTTAGTCGAAGATTTATAGTAGTGTGAGCTCACCCGAGTATAATATGCCATAACTGAGTGACTTGAGGGCCCTGTAGCTAATCCCTCTGGTGCATCTTTCATCAAGATTCCCCCTGTTCCCTCCATCCACTCACTCACTCACTCACTCACTCACTCACACACACTCACTCACTCACACACACACACTCAGTCACTCACACACACTCACTCACACACACTCACTCACACACACTCACTCTCCCACATACTCACTCAGTCACTCACACACACACACTCAGTCACTCACACACACTCACTCTCCCACATACTCACTCACTCACACACACTCACTCTCCCACATACTCACTCACTCACTCACTCACACACACTCACTCTCCCACATACTCACTCACTCACTCACTCACACACACTCACTCTCCCACATACTCACTCACTCACTCACTCACACACACTCACTCTCCCACATACTCACTCACTCACTCACACACACTCACTCTCCCACATACTCACTCACTCTCCCACATACTCACTCACTCACACACACTCACTCTCCCACATACTCACTCACTCACTCACTTACACACACTCACTCTCCCACATACTCACTCACTCACTCTCCCACATACTCACTCACTCACTCACACACACTCACTGACTCCCTCACTCACATTTTCTCATACGCTCACTCACTTACACACTCATTTGCTCACACATTTTCTCTCACACTCACTCACTCACTCACTCACTCATTCACTCAGATACTCACTCAGTTACTCACTCGCACTTGTTCACTCACTCACTCACTCACTCACACCACTGGCATGTACATTACACCTGCACTGTTTCTGACTGTCTTCTGTGGCATGGGAAATAGGTAGATCAATCCATTTGGAAGGTCTGTACAGCCATTCCCAAGCTCTTGAACAGACCAGAAAAAATACAGCTCACCTTATATTATTGAGTCAAACAGAAAAGATCTCATAATTAATGTCATTATGAAGGACTTTTTCTTCTAACACTCACTACAGATATGAGTAATGAGCCGCTTTTTTTGTACTTTTGCTAGTTTTTATGTTTGTGGGTTTGTTGCTTTAAAAGCAGGTGTTTGAAGGTAGTAAAACAAGATGATGTTCAGATCCTCTTAACTCCTTAGTCTGTAGTCCTTAGACTACAGTGAGGTGCCATTACATTTAAGGAATACTATAAATGCTGTTCTTAATCTACCTTCATACTTTATATTGAACGTAAAACCCAATTTAATCCATTTTGTTTTGTTCTATAGGCCATTGCAACGGGTGCCGTCAGTACAGGCAACTGCCTGAATCCTGTTTGGCTGCTAATTAGACACTGTGTATAAGTTCAGCTTTTATCAGTGATGTAATTGTAAGCTGTATACAGTACATCCATTTCCAGTAACTACATAACGAGTACAGAGTGACAGTGAACATAGAGCATATTTCAGGGTATAGGTGGCACCAGGACGGGACAGGATGGACTGGGATGCCAGTCCATTGAATCATGGACTATTTAGAGACACAAGTTTGCCCAACCGAATGTTTTTGGACTGTGAAAGGAAACTGGAATACCTGGAGGAAACCCGCAAGGATCCAGTGCGAACATGAAAACTCCACACACACACACACACACCCACACATACACACACGCATGCATGCACCCACACACGCACACGCATGCACTTATGTGTATTCATATCTTTGTGGGGATTCCATTCATTTCTATAGGAAAAACCCTAATCCCAACAAAGAGAACCTTAACCCCTACCCAGCCCCAACCTTAATCATAAGTAACTAAACAATGTACAAGTCTTTTAGTCACAGATTTTTATATAATTGAGTTACCCCTTGTGGGGATCGAATCAATTGTCTCCACAACGTCAAAGTAACAGATTTTTATCACATTGTGGGGACATTTGGACAGCTGGGTGAAGAATTAAAGCAATTTATGGCAACACCCCAGAGGCTAACACATCATTTTTCATTCCTCAGAGCTGCTACGGCTGCGCCAGGAGGCGGTCGCTGTGGCGCGGAATCCCGCGAGCATGGAGGCCCACCTGCCCTCGGCTGGCGGCGCATCGAACCAGCGCCGCAAGCAGGGCCTGCCCCAGCACCGCGATGCCCACTTTTCAGAGAGGTACGGATGCAATGGCATGGGGTGGAGGGCGGGTCATTCTGCGATGGCATGGGATGGAGGGCGGGTCATTCTGCGATGGCATGGGATGGAGGGCGGGTCATTCTGCGATGGCATGGGATGGAGGGCGGGTCATTCTGCTATGGCATGGGATGGAGGGTGGGTCATTCTGCGATGGGATGGAGGGCGGGTCATTCTCTATGGCATGGGATGGAGGGCGGGTCATTCTGCGATGGGATGGAGGGCGGGTCATTCTGTATGGCATGGGATGGAGGGCGGGTCATTCTCTATGGCATGGGATGGAGGGCAGGTCATTCTCTATGGCATGGGATGGAGGGCAGGTCATTCTGCGATGGCATGGGATGGAGGGCGGGTCATTCTGCTATGGCATGGGATGGAGGGCGGGTCATTCTCTATGGCATGGAATGGAGGGCGGGTCATTCTGCGATGGCATGGGATGGAGGGCGGGTCATTGTCTATGGCATGGGATGGAGGGCGGGTCATTCTGCTTCAGCAAGAATGAGGGTCCGTCAGGCCTAAAACACAGTGAGAAGGACCTAAGGACCGAACCTCTAGCCTGCCAAATGTGAATGTCAAGGTGAACACATGTTCTCACTTACTAAACAGCAGGAGACAGCTAAACGGAAAAAAAACAGCGTAAGGAAGCAGACCCTCCACAAAGATAATAACATATGTTCCTCCCCCACAACGCCGCCTAGTTTCACAAAAACAGGAGACGAGGGCTAAAAACTGTAGAACAGAATAAATATTTTATAGCTAATGAACATAAGATCTTGTGTGGATGAATACTGTATGAATGCAGGAGATGCCATATGGGGAACAGAGTGACGAATGGGGGGGAGGCAGGACTATGAGCGAGGAACGCGCTGGTGAGCTGGACCTGCCATGTGCGGCGTCCTTCTGCGGCCTCATCGGTTTGATCTTGTCAGAATGTGTTTAAGAGGACCCCTGCTGAATGTTTCTCCTGCAGGTCAACCCCTCCCCCCCCCGCCCCCCCACCCACAAGCCCCACTACACACCTTCTTTTTACGGCTCCCCCCTCCCAAACCAGATCTTGCAGGGCGGGTAATTGGATGTTGATTATTTATGTGACAAAGGGAGCTGGAATATCAGTAATGGCTGGAGTGGGAGGAGGGTCGGTCACCAAGCGTGGGGGTGTCCAATTTCCATCCGGACTTCCTGTTGGGGGCAGTGTGAGAGGCTGGTCATGGGGGTTTTACTTTGGAAAATAATTAGTCACACAGGACTGTGGCGTGCTCATGTGCGTGCCTGCTTCTCTTTGTGTGTCTGCGTCTTAGAATATGAGTTTATCTGATTTTACTCCAAATCCTAACATATAGAAAAAAAACTCTAAAAAGGTAACAACCCTTCAAAACTCTACTGTCTGAGGAAGCTGTTCTTGGCTTTTTTTAGCAGAAAAAGTGCCAAGATCTTTTATGACCACGGTGTTTTTGAGTTTTGTTGGGGTGGCGTTAGGAGTGATACGTCATGTAGCAGTTCTGTGAGTTTCCCAGAAGAAGAAGTAAATAAACAATCGTAAATGTCTGGGTGTGTGACGCCATTGTGATTTAGGCCAAATCAACCAAACCAGTGAAGATTTGAGTAAAAATATGTTTTTCTGCTCTGCTCTCTCAGTAACCCATGCAAGCAGTATGAGTGAAATATCTAAAAATATGAAATAGGAAAAAAAATAAGTAAAAAATTGTTTTGATACCATTTAAATGGTTTGATTTTGTATTATTTTAATACAGAAGAGCCAATATTTATGATATTTTTAGCCCTTCTGCTTAAGCCCCAAACCCGTCTCTGAACTTCCCGTTAACGGCTGTTGATTGGCTGTTTTAAATGCTGTTTGTAGGGGCAACATTTTCATGCTCGCTTAGGTCCCTTCATTAGCTTTGTGATGCTCTTGATGACTTGGTGTCCCTAACATGGTTTGAAAAGTTACTGTTCTGAGCAGCGGCTCCTGCAAGGCTCCGTGTGTCACACACTCACTCCCGCCGTCCGCGGCTGCTGTCATTATAAGGCGATCTCACAATCGATTATTTGATGTATGTCAGCGCATACTGTTAAAAACGAATCTTTACAGAAATCGATATACTGAAATTCGTATCTGCGGCACTGAGTAATCTGCAAGGCAAATGTTCATATATTTGGCACACGAGCCTCCGGTCCGAGCAGACGCGGGTCCTGAGGGGTCAGGAGGCATGGGTGGGGGCCAGGGGTGGGGGCCAGGGGTGGGGTCATACATTTTAATGCGCTTCCTGTGCAAACGCCCGCCTTTGGAGTTCGGTCGTAATCTAGCCTGCGCTTGTGTCATTAAGAACTAGCGGTGCAGTCGCCCTTTGGGATAGACTGGCGTGTTGGGGGGGGTGAGGTGGAAATGGGGGGTGCTCATGCAGTCAGAGCCATCTCAGGAGTCCAGATTTCTGTGACAGGGGACAAATGGACATTGTGTGAGGCCTCGCCCTGCTCTGAGGTCCTCATTACTTACTAATTAATGATAATCTTTATCTTTTTTTAGATCCGGGCTAATACCCAAGCCATTTTGGGCGGAAACTCACTGCAAAGATCGTATATTCAGCCTCAGTAGTGAATATATAAAAGTTTCTGTTAGGTAAACAAGCAGTGACGTTTGGCAAACACATTTATGTGAGAGTGACATGTGCCGTTGACGATTGTAAGCCGATTGCTGTCGGTGTTTAAGTATCTCTGCGTGTCTGCGACAGTGTGAATGCCCCGGTCAGGTAAACGAACAACGGTAAAAACAAAGATGTTTAAAGTGACTTGACTGATAGAGAGACTGATCGCTTAAGAGGCATGAGGTTAAAGTGGTGATTTCTCCTTCGCTGTGGAACCCTCAGCACCCAGAGCGAAGCGGTTAACGGGGCCCCCTCTCCTAAATAGCCTCCTATAAAAGGACAGCCGTCTGGCGGGTCGGCTCTCCCTGTGATTACGGCTAATTAGGATGGAGCAGACGCCTCTCAGGTCCGGCCGTGCCGCTCTAATTGACCGTTATTCATCTGTGGGCCGTCCGGGGCGGCGCTGTGCTCTGCATGCTGGGCTTAATTGTGAGGCCTGGGGGATTAGGCCAGGTGATTACACATTTCACAGCGTAATTACATAAGCGCCGCTTGCCGGGGCCCGCCGGCCCCAAGGAGGTCACGTGTCCCCCCTCCCCTCAGTCCCCCACCCCCCTCGAGATTAATTGGCGCTGCCAGCCAGGCGGGGGTGTGCCGCGGCGCAGCGACGCGATTAGCATTAACATTTCAACAGCGGCCGGATCGATATGCGCCTCTCTGTCCGCCACCCCGCCGCTTTTGTTGTTTTTTTGAAACCCCCCCCCCCCTTCCCCCTCCCCACGCGGCCATTAAAGTACACAAGTCTGTCTGGCTTTCAGGTCGCTGAGGCTGGAGGAAAAATTAGAAGGGGAAGAAAGTACGGTGCTGAGGTGGCAATCCACGGACACTAGGGGCAGGAGAGAGGGGGCAGGGCCGGGGGGGTTAGGGGTCCTCACTCTTTGTAAAGCCCCTTTCCCAATACCTCTATGCAGCCTGCTTTCACCCCTCTGTGAAAAACCTCAAAGATTTCACATATTTTCCTTTTTTTTGCAATACAATCAATCCATCCGTTCACCACCCCCTTTCTTTGTAAGCCCCCCTCCCTGCCTGTTTTGGAAAGTTGGATGCTGCATACGTACCCAGACGTGACCTCCTGCTTCAGTAACGAGGGCAAAAAATAATAACTCGAAAAATTGTACTATTAATGGCTCCGGTGAAACTGGGCGGCGCAGCACGGTGGCAGATCAGGGAGTGGGTGGGGCGAGCTGCCAGGTGCTGTGGCACGCTCTGATTGGCTGTTTATCATGGGGAAATTAGAGGGATTGTGGGTAGCAATTGTCCTGGCAAGAATTTGCTGAGATAATAATACTGTGTATGAATATCTATAATAATGTTTTCATATATTATATTATATTATATTATATTATGTGATAATATAATTAATAATAATGTTAGTAGTGTGGATCTTGTGTTGTATTTTATTGTATTAGTAGTACTGAGGATTTAAAAACTGGTGTTCTGTTGTCCTATGTGTGTCACAGAGACATGTCACACCCTCCGCCCCTGCTGTCACCTCAGACTGCACCTCACATCGCTCTGGGACCCCACCTGCGGCCCCCCTTCCTGGGCATGCCCTCTGCCCTGTGCCAGGCCCCCGGTGAGCTCTCCCCCCCCCCCGTCAGCAGCTATTTCATCACACGGCTGCTCAAAGCGGATGAGGGATAACAAACACTGCAGCTGACAGAAAATGACCATAGATCTGCTTGATATGTCACTGTATCTCATTCTCTTTAAGAGGAGACAGCTAACAGTTAAACAGCAGCAAAATAAATGTATTTCATATAAGCATATCTTTAAATATATAAAAAATGTCAAAATGCCTGCATAGTGCACATCTATATTTTACTGATTGCACACACACACGCACACACATACACATACACATACACGTGTACACATGTACACATACACACATGCACATATATTAACACACATTCATATGCATATTGAAAATCGAAGCATTTTCCCAGTATTAATAATGTTTCTGAGGAGCTACATAAAGAAACACTTTGGTCTGTTTCGCCGAAACATGATCGATTGCCTCTGTTTCAGGATATGGCTTCCTGCAGCCGGCCCAGGCTGAGATGTTTGCTCGCCAGCAGGAGATGCTGAGGAAACAGAATCTGGCAAGGTATTGTGGGAGAGAGAGGGGCCAATAACTTTTGATTAATCCATCCATCCATCCATCCATCCATCTTCTGTTATGCTTGTCCAGTACAGGATCATGGTGAATACACTGGATGGGATGCCATTATCAAATTTGACATGCAGTAAAATTTGACATTAGTGTAAATACGGACTAATGCTTGACATTTACTGTTCCTTCAAAACATTCATGACCATGACATCCTGACACACCTTAACATCTGTAAAATACCTTAACAAGAAACATAATATGATTATAAGTCTATAATGTTTGTCATTAATGTATATTAAAGCTGTGAAGGTATGTTAAGATGTTAAGTTATACTGCTTATGATTATCCTTATAAGGTATGCTGCTTATGAATGTTCTATGAATGCATTAGGAATGTGCACCGAGTGTTCTATGAATGCATTATTAATGTGCAGCTGACTATTCTATGAATGTGCACTGAATGTTCTATGAATGCATTATGAATGTGCACTTAATGTCCTATGAATGCATTATGAATGTGCACTGAGTGTCCCATGAATGTATTATGTATGTGCACTGAATGTCCTATGAATGTATTATGTATGTGCACTGAATGTCCCATGAATGCATTATGAATGTGCACTGAATGTCCTATGAATGCATTATGAATGTGCACTGAATGTCCCATGAATGCATTATGAATGTGCACTGAATGTCCCATGAATGCATTATGAGTGTGCACTGAATGTCCTATGAATGCATTATGAATGTGCACTGAATGTCCTATGAAAGCATAATGTATATATTAATGCAAAGTGTATTGTAACTGCATAAATTTGGAAAGTACTATTGTTTTGTGACAAATGTGAGGTAACGTTGAGCATTTGAAGAGCTGCCTTTGGATACATTCTGAGCCGATGAGTGTCGCCTCTGTTGTCCTGCAGGTTAGAGATGTCGGCAGAGCTGTTGCGCCAGAAGGAGCTGGAGAGTCTGCACCGGCAGCGTCTGCTGGGGGACCCTTTGAACCTTCACCCCAACTTGCCCCCGGAGCACCCGGCCTTGCGCAGTCTGCACGACATCCCCGAGGGCCACCCGCTGCGAGAGGAGCTCAGCCGGCGCAACGCCATGCTGGTGCTGCGCCACAGCAACACGCCACTGCTGTCCCTCAACCACCAGGGGGCGCCGGGCAGCGGCGGCGCCACGAAGGAGCCCGGCTCACGGAAGAGCGTCCGGAAGGGAGCGCATGGTCGCGGGGACCTCCAAGAGGGACCTTCTGAGGTTAAGGACCTCCAGGGAGAGGGGCAGCATCACGACGGGCTGGCGGACGGACAGGACGACACGAAGGACTCGGAGAGTGACGCCGAGGTGGCCGAGGAGCGACTGGAAGGACGGCCGAAGCTGGAAGGGCACGGCTCAGAGGTCAGCAAGGAGGCGCCAAAGGCGTTCGAGAACGTCAGGGAGCCGGGGGAGCCTTCGGGGCGCCTGAGCGCCCCCTGCAGCTCTGCGGGGTCCGTGTCGCCCAGTCAGCACTCCTTCACTCCTGGGATCCCCAAGAGTGAAACCAAGTACCTCCCTCCTGGGGCGGTGCCCCCCCTCCCTACGCCGATGTTCCCCTTCGGCTTCCCATACTCCAGCCCATATTTCCACCCCGGTGAGTCTCCAGCGCTACGCGAATATCTCCCCTTTAGTACGTTATATGGAAATAAACCTCACACTTCCTATGAATGCCATGTCTGTAGGAGTCTATGAACACATTCGTAACACATTGTAATGCATTCATATTGCCTTATGAACATGGATGGCTATACATATTTATAAAAAGCTGTAACACATTATAATCATGTTTATTATGCAATATGAATGCTTTATGACGCTCTATAATGCACTGTAGATACCTTCGTAATGCATTAAAAAGTATCCTTGATTCTTATACCGACCATTATAAAGCATTATGAAGGTATCCATAGTGCATTATAGATGAGAGCTTATGAAGTATTATAATCAACACTATAATGCCTTATGAAGATGGTGGAACAGTGCGGAGGGCTCAGCTCTGGCTCCTGCCGGGGTGCGTGTGCATCTATGTGTTCTCTCAGTGCTCCATTTAAATGAGGCCAACTCCCTGAATTGTTCGCGGTGCACAGTAATGGCGGGGGGGGGGGGGGGGGGGCAAGGCAGCCATGTCCCTGAGGAAATAGCTGACCTCACCCCCAGCTAAGCTGTGGGACACAGAAGGCAGAAGGGGGGGGGGTTTGACAGGGGGGCTCTGAGGTAACCCGTTCCTGCCCTGCAGGTACCATGGGAGGAATGTTCCTGGACAGCGAGGAGGTGGAGGACATCAGCAAGTGGAGTGTGGAGGAGGTGTGTAGCTTTGTCGGCAGCCTGGGGGGCTGCAGTGAGTACACACAGGTGAGTGGCAGGAGGCATGCGGGGGGCGCAATTCTAAGCATAAAGAGTAACCAGTGCCTGAAGTCCAAAATGGCGTCTTCTCATGGTTGTCATGGCAGCAGTTACCGGCTGTTAGTGTGTATAACAGGACTTCGAAATAAGGTCTGGTCTTCCAGAATAAACGCCAAGCGGATTAGTTATAGGAAATTCAGCTTTATAAAGAGCAGATATTTTTATTCCTGTTAAATTGAGACATAAGGAGAAATACGGAACTGTGCAAAAATCTTAGCCAGTAGAAGAAAATGATGTTTAAGTGATCTTCATATAGATGCAAAATCTCTCTTACGTCACCCCAGTATTTGCAGGAACCATCCAATACTCCCCCTATGAGCCAATATGGCGCCCTAGAGAAGCTCCCCCCCCGTCTGAGGCGATTATTCTGAAGTGAAATCGGCTGGCAAGTCGGAACCCCCTTCCGAAGCCGCCGCCCCAGGTTTCCCTCATACACTGTATAACTGGGCTGTCCTCAAAGGCTGGAGCACGGCTGATTTCTCAGGATTCCTTGAATCCTCTGGCCAATCAGAATCAGTAATCATGATATTACCTGGGAGAACTGAAAACAAGGCCTGGATTTGGAATCGAGGGCCATATTTGAAGAGCCCTGCTGTATAATCTGATGGGTGCGTCCCACCCAGTAGCTGTCCGAGTCCATGTGGCACCGTAGGCAAGCCGCCCTGCCCTATTCCAGTTTTTATTGTGTTACTCTTAATTTACATATGTTCTAATGTTAAGTTTTTTTTTTGTTCTGAGCTCAAATACCCTCACTACCCGCATAAATAGCTTTAAACATTTCCTTTGGCTGCCTAAGAGTTTTGCACACTGCTGTATGTTTATAGAGTGACTGTACCTCCTCCTCCCCCCGTTTTCCTTTCGCTGTTTGCCCAAACACTCCTGGTTCCTCATCTCAGCCGCCCATAGATCTTGTTGTGTTGTGGCTAGCGCACTGCTTCGCTGCTTCTCGCTGAGGATGTACTGTCCGCCGCTGGCAGGTTTTCCGAGATCAAGCGATCGATGGGGAGACGCTTCCACTGCTGACCGAAGAACATCTGCTGAACAACATGGGCCTTAAACTGGGTCCTGCACTCAAGATCCGCTCCCAGGTAAACCGCTTATTTGGGTAAGGCTTGCTGGTTCATTGATTAGTAGATACTACAGCTATTAAAAGCTGTGTACCTCAAAAGAATTTACTTTGAACGTCAGTCAAATGTTTTACATGTTTCATAGCTTCATTTGTTGCATGAGGAAGAAAAAGGGTAATTCATGTGTCACTGGTCAATTCAGATGGATACAGATGACAGAATTTTTAAAATCACAGTAATTTTATATCCACAAATTTTTCAGAGTCAGAGCATCCATGAAAATGTTGACTGTATTGTACTGATTGGCCTGGCTTGGCAAGATGTCCGCCGTGTCAATTGCTAGACAGTCTCTTAGCAGTACAATGTGGATGTAATCGTCTAAATTTCAGTGTTATATGAAGTATATATTTTTATGTTTGTAGATGACTTAGGGCTTGAATGTTGCTTTATTTGAATGTCAGAATGTGAAAAAAAGAGATGAGTGGCTAGTGGAAATGGCGTCTCCTAGGCGATGAAGCTGGTACTCAGTTTCCCAGGTGCCCCGTACTCCTCAGTTTCCCAGGTTCCCGGTACTCCTCAGTTTCCCAGGTGCCCCGTACTCCTCGGTTTCCCAGGTGCCCCGTACTCCTCGGTTTCCCAGGTTCCCCGTACTCCTCGGTTACTCAGGTGCCCCGTACTCCTCGGTTTCCCAGGTGCCACGTACTCCTCGGTTACTCAGGTGCCCCGTACTCCTCAGTTTCTCAGGTGCCCCGTACTCCTCAGCTTCCCAGGTGCCCCGTACTCCTCGGTTTCTCAGGTGCCCCGTACTCCTCAGCTTCCCAGGTGCCCCGTACTCCTCGGTTTCCCAGGTGCCCCGTACTCCTCGGTTTCCCAGGTGCCCCGTACTCCTCGGTTACTCAGGTGCCCCGTACTCCTCGGTTTCCCAGGTGCCCCGTACTCCTCGGTTTCCCAGGTGCCCCGTACTCCTCGGTTACTCAGGTGCCCCGTACTCCTCGGTTAGCCAGGTGCCCCGTACTCCTCAGCTTCCCAGGTGCCCCGTACTCCTCAGTTTCCCAGGTGCCCCGTACTCCTCAGTTTCCCAGGTGCCCCATACTCCTTTGCCAGCTCTGACTGGTGATGTGTCCCCAGGTGGCCCGGCGTGTGGGTAGAGTGCTCTACATGACCAGCTTCCCGCTGGCCTTTCCGCTGCCATCGTTGGTTCCCCGCCCCCCTGAGAGGGACCAATCCGCCGCCGAGGCCCGGCCGACCTCCGTTGGCAGCCCCCCCGCCACATACGGGGCCACGCCCACCAGCCGCTCCTCGCCAAAGACCGAGAATGGAAGCACTTCCTCTGCCGTAGCGTGCGACGCCAACAAAGCGCCATCGTAGGTAGCCGGA